>NC_060269.1:133505312-133811097 GCF_021613505.1 Equus quagga
TATCTATCTATCTATCATCTATCTATCTATCTATCATCTATCTATCTCTACTTGTGTGTGTGTGTATGTGTGAGGAAGATTTGCCCTGAGCTAACAACTGCGCCAGTCTTCCTCTGTGTTGTATGTGGGACGCCTCCACAGCATGACTTGATGAGTGGTGTGTAGGTCTGCGCCCAGGATCTGAACCCGTGAACCCCAGGTCACTGAAGCACACCACTACACCACTGGGTCAGCCCCTGCAGCACATCAATGTGAATCTCTCCCAGCCTTCCACTTCCTACCCTAGGCCCCTGAAAAAAAAATAAAAAAGGATAATCAGAGTTTGGAAATAAGTTTGAGAACATTGTACATGCATGGGACATGGAAGCTTGTGTTTCCATAGAACTGTGCTTATTTCATTTTCATCCTTTCAGTGGAGGTAGAATACTATATGCTCCTAATCAATACCTTCAATTAATTTTTCTTTAAAAGAGAGGTATAACTCCTGAGTTATGGAATTATTAGCATGGTGGTGAAAACCATGGCCTTTGGAAGCAGCTAACCCTCTTTTCAGATTCTTGCTCAATCACTCTGTGGCTGAATGAACTTATTCACCCTCACTGTGTGTGGTTCCCTTATCTGTACAGTCCTGATAACAGTGCCTCCTCCACAGGCTTGTTCATTTCAATTACCCATTCAACAAATTATTTTTTAGTATGTGCCAGCGAAATAATGGCCAAACAAATGGACAGTCTCTGTTCATATAGAAGCAGTCTAGCAATTTAGTGCCAGGACTAATCTACAGTAGTACCTAATGCAATATTTGTCTCATAGCAGGCTCTGATTAGTAGTTACTAAAGTTGTTTATTATATTGAGTGTCAATTTAGGTACCAGACACTCAGCTTGGCTCCTCCTTTGTTATCTTTGCAATCCTCAAATTGAGCCTGTATAACAGTTTTTATGCCTATTTCACAGATTGGAAAATTGAAGTTTCTCTAAAATTATACAAAAATAAATATTAGATTTGGTTTCAAATCCAGGTATGTTTAATATTCAACAAGTATATAATGGAATTCATCTGACCTAAAAAGAAGGTACTAGCCATGAGGAAAAACTGAGTAAACTTCATATTTAGTTAAAACAAAGATGTTTTCTTCCTTTCAATAGATGCAGTCTACTTGAATTTCCTTTCTGTAGCCTCTGAATATTTAAGTGGATCTGTTATATGTGTGATAATTGCCATATTATTTTACTTATAATATATATAATAATGATAATTATAAACACTAAATGGTGATTTTATTGATGCCCATGAATACCTCATTATAATAAACAGTAAATAATCAGGTATGTAACAAAATGAGTAATCTGTATATTATTCATGAAGTCACCAGTGTGTTATGCTGATATACATGATTAAAATGCACTAAAATAAGTGTGTAAATGTTAAAATTCTCAAAAATTTTTATGTACAATTTAAGTATAACCATCTAATGAAATAATATGATAAGCATCACAAGTGAAACGAATCCATTAAACATGGGAAAGACTTTAAAGAGTCTGATTTAAGATATAGAATCTTTCAGTGCCATTGTATTGGCAGGCTGAACCTAGCAAATTAGCGATAACCCTTATCTCGTAAGAAATCAATTAAACCATATATGCATTTATTTTAATATGTTTCAATTATACAAACTAACGTAACATAATATTTACTTCATGGATGTTGTTGCTTTAGCAAGGTTGATTGTGACCTTAGTCATATTTCAATTAAAAATAATGCATTTAGTTTGCTCTTCACCTTCCCACCACCCAGATTACTTGTCTTTCTGCATCTGGTCCCATATTTGGGTTTACTTTGGGTATATGAGAAATACTGTATTTCTTCTCAAACCCAATCTACCTTTTGTGCTCTGGGTCTTATTCAATTTAATTAAGAGATCCAACTTCTGCAAATATATCTACTTTTTCATCACTCTGTCTTTCTAGAGGAATTTCTAATCATAATACGCACTTTATTATTTCCTAACTTGAAAAAATAAATTAACTCAAATTACAAGGTTTAGCAAATAAAAATGGAACAATAAGTATAGGACATACTCAAATAATTAAGAAGCAATAAATACCTCTTTTTAGAATATCTATGGGACATTTGAAATTCAAACTTAACTTGGCATCCTGTACATTATCTGGTAACCATACCAACTCACACTCGCAGTGAACTTCAAAAAAGAAAAGGTCTTTTATTTTTATCTCCACTCCTTCACCTCAGATTTTCTCTGCAAACCTCTCCAAACAGATCTCATTCTCAACCAATCCAGTGAAAGAACTTTTCTCAAGACCACCAATTATACAAATGTGGGCAAATCCAGTTGTCTTCTTTCTGCTGAAATTTTGTTTATTTCTGTGTAGCATTCAACACACAATGCCTCGTTCTCCTCCATGGCACATCTTCTTGTCTAATCTTTGTGACACCATATTCTCAAGTTTTTCATTTATTTTGCCCATTATATTGACTGGTTTTCCAATTTCTTTGCATTTACCTTTCCTGTTGTTCAGGTTCTGTTTTGGGAGAATATTCACATAGGATCATCTAGTTGGATCCCTTATATTTTCAATGAATAAAGTCTCCTTAAGTGATTCAGTTCAGACTTGTGGCACTTAATGTCATTTAGATGCCAGTGACTTCAAAAGCTGAATTTCAAGCTCTACTTGGCATATCCACTTGGGAATTTATTAGGTAATTCAAAATTAACAATACCAACAAAAACTTTAGATTCACCCCCACCTTGAAATGTGTCTTTTCTAGTCTTTCCCATCTCTGTAAGAGGTACAAAATCTCACCAAGTCTTTCAAGTAAAACATTTAGAAAAATCCTGGGTTCCTTGTTTTCCTTGCCTCGTATAAAATTTATTTAAAAAAAAACCTAAGGATTTGGAAACCGAATATTATCCTGAATTGGTCTACTTCACTCCATCTTTGCTTCTAAAACCTTAATCTAAGCCATATCATATCTCACTGCAATTCCATTCTTAGGGCTCTCCCTGTTAGTGTAATGGCTAAGAGCATAGTAATCAATAATCCAAGTACTTTTTGTATTTGATAAGCTAAAAATCAGAAAATGTAGTTATGCAAAACATCTTTTCTAGGTAAGTTCAACGTGAACATTTTTAGAAGGTTTAGGTGTTTGTGTCATTATTTGAAAAATTACTTAATCATTTACATTTGTTAATCATGTTTTAAATTGTGAGTAAATATTAAAGTATACAAGGCGTTATTCCTGGATTCATGGTGTTTATAAGCGAATTAAACAAATAACTATAAGAATAACCCAGCAAGAATAAATGAGCATAGGGAAGTAAAAACAATATTAGTAAATTTGAAAACCTATATAAGTACTTCGAGTTGCAACAGGATTGAGGGGGCTTTGGGTCAAATCCTCGCATAGATTCAAACAGGTTCCTGGAAGTGGTGTCACAGGCTTTTCTTTCCTAATTATAAGAAGCCCCAATATAATACTTAGGCAGTGCCTATACATTCAAGATAGATATAAAATTTAAGGGGCCGGCCCTGTGGCACAGTGGTGAAGTTCGCACATTCCGCTTCTCATCGGCCGGGGTTCGCCAGTTCGGATCCCCGGTGAGGACATGGCACCGCTTGGGAAAAGCCATGCTGTGGTAGGCATCCCATGTATAAAGTAGAGGAAGATGGGCATGGATGTTAGCTCAGGGCCAGTCTTCCTCAGCAAAAAGAGGAGGATTGGCAGTAGTTAGCTCAGGTCTGAGCTTCCTCAAAAAATAAATAAATAAATAAATAAAACAAAACAAACTTCAGGCTTTATGAGTAAAAAATAGAGTTAATTAAGAAAGACTAAATTCACAATAGGTATAAGGTAGAACTTACTGAATGCTTACTATATGCTAGGCATCACTCTAAGTATTTTACTGGGATTACCTTGCTGAATCCTAACAATGTTTTGAGGTAGGAACTATTATTATGCCATTTTTACAAATTGAGTACAAGTAAATTCAGAAGAGCTGAGCAATTTGTTAAAGCACATCCAGACACTAGATGGTGGAGTCAGGGTTTGAAACCAGGTAGCCTTTCTCCTGGGACTCCCTTCATACTCACAACACTTTAATGAGCTTGCTTTCAATAGCTTAAGCATAGAGATATTACAGCAAAGCAAAATTGACATGCAAAAACATTCTCAAGTCAACTCTTAGTGTGGCTTTAGGCAATGTTCCCAAACTCTGCTCCCTTGAAATTTTAATAAGCATTCCAGGCAGGTCTTGTCATCAAATACATTTGTAAAGTAGCTGATCATTTCCCCCTCTGGGGTACTTATATCACATATTTCAAGTTTTGAAGAGTTCTTTTAAAAAATTATTAAATAAATACTAAGTGATTATATTTCTCAAGCCAGTAATATTAATCAGGAGAATTTCCTTTTAAATTGTGGATATGCACTTAGAAATACACTCAAACTAATAGGAAAGGCATTCCAAAGTAAATCAATGGAGTAGAAACCATGATATACTTTTAGAAATAGTATCAATACTAATAATGAAATAATAATCATAATATACGGATTATTTATACCTGGTAAGTTCTGACTTGAGAGGGCATTATGTGCACCAAGGACTTGCTTCTCAGTGTGTGCCTGGACGAGCAGCATCATTCTCATGGAGAAGCCAATTAGAAATAAAGACCATCAGGGGCCGGTCCCGTGGCTGAGTGGTTAAGTTCATGCGCTCTGCTTCGGCGGCCCAGGGTTTCACTGGTTCAGATCCTGGGCATGGACATGGCACCACTCATCAAGCCATGCTGAGGTGGTGCCCCACATGCCACAACTAGAAGGACCCACAACTAAAAATATACAATTGTGTACCGGGGGGCTTTGGGGAGAAAAAGGAGAAATGAAATCTTTAAAAAAAAAGAAAGAAAGACCATCACGCCTCACCCCAGACCTAAGAATCCGAATCTACTTTCTAACATGACACTCAGGTTATTTGTATGCTCATCATTATTTTGGAAGCACTGACTAAAGTAGAACTTTCTTAGGTTTGGAATGAACAGAACCACCTGAAGAGTGGAAAATATATGTTCTTGGGTCCTACCTTCAGAGGATTTTAATTCATTATTTCAGGCAAGAGAAAGGAGTTACCATTTTCAACAAGTGGCCCAGGTGACAGTGCGCTAGGTTTAAGGCTTCATTAGTTCCGGGTATGTGAAAGGACACAGGTTCATGCATACTGAATTCCTAGGTATTCAAGCTCCTTTGATGCCATCATCTTCAGTTCCACTATCCCAAGTTGCCCATGAGCTCTTTCATCCACTGTCATGGTTTTAATGACTATATACATGCCAATGACTCCCAAATCTCTGCTTAGATGGCTCCTCCAAGCTTTAGATTTCTACATCTAACCGTCTGTGAAACAACTCTCATTAGTGGTTTATAGGCCCCACAAGCTCATTGTCTTCACTGTACTTCCTGTCTCTTTTGAAGGAACTACTCTCAATAACACAAGTATGAAACTGGGAGTTATCACAGACCTGTCCCCTCCCAGGCCGCACACCCTCCCTGAAACAATGCCCAGTCCTGCTGATTTGACTTCTTAGCCATTTCTCAAATTCATTTCCTTCTTTCCATTTCTACTGTCAATGTTTGTGCTTAGACCCCAATCATTCCTCCACCGGATAACTTCAAAATTCTTCTAATTGGTTCCCCTAACTCCAATCTCAGCATCTTTGAATTCATCCTCACTAAAATAGCTGGAGAACTACCTAAATATTCAGATTCAACTGTCCCCTTACTTGCATAAAATCCCTTTAAGCCCTTCACTGTCCTTGACCTAAGGCTAAAGCTTCCAGATAAGGCATGCCCAGAATTATAAATTGGCACTGGCAACCCTTATTATCACCCAAGCCTTCCCGCTTCATCACAGCAGCAACAAGCATCTTGTGTTGTTTGCATACATAAGGTTATTTGTCTTTTAGGCAGGGCCTCCGCTCATGCACTTTTGAAGTTTAAAACCCCACCCTTACACATTTACCCATTTTTTTTTCCTGAAGAGTAAAACTTAAATATCAACTCCTTCACAAATCTTTTCTGACTTGATTTTGAAATCCTGACCTTTGATCCTTCAAACGAAAATTACTGAAAGAGCCAGAGTTACACTCGAGATTGGATCCAGGTTTTATATCTTACTAGTTGTGCAACTCATCACAATTTAATCACTCATGCTAACTGTGCAATCTTTAACAATTTAATCGTATCTGTGCTGTAGTTTTCTTCTTGTAGAATGTGGAGATACTTGTATTTCTAGCATAGATTTACTGTGAGGAATCAGTGTTATAATGAAAATAAAGTACGGTTGGGTCTTTTCCTGCCCCTAAGTACACAATTAATACAAACTGGTGCTATTATCATATATTATTATTATTTTATTGAAATTATCTATTTGGGTTCTGTATCTCCAGGTATCTTTAGGCTAAAATATCTTTCTCTCTTTCTCCTGCCCTCTTGCTCTCTCTTCTTTCTCTTCTTGTATTTCATTCAGATTTTATACTTAGAAAGGGCTCAGTAAATGTGTTTAATTGAATTTAATGAGAATATCCTCAAGCCTCAAAAAGCCAAAACTGCCAGTGCTGGCAGTCAGAAGATTTTAGGAGATTAACTATGGATTTTAAGTAAATGTTAATTCTATTGGTCATTGAATGAAAACAGTTAGTGCTGATACCCATGTAATTATGGTGTATCCAAAGTTCATTTTTCTTGACTGTATAAGTAATAATAATGTGACGTTTTTCAGTTAAAATGTATGTCAACTCTCTTTATAGTCATACTAGCCTAACAAGGTATAAAGTTATCTTTTCTGAACAGATGACAAAACAGAAGCTCATATTGGCTAAAGGACTCCTCCAAAAGAAAGCTAATAAATAATGGAGCTAGAAATTTAACTTGATCTCTGAATCTCAAGTTCTTGCATCTGTGCCAGACTGCCATCACTACTTAACCCCAACTACTAGTCAGTTATATTCAAGTTTCTTTTTTCAGAACTTTGGTATAAGAGATAAGCAACTTGAGAAATTGATGTTTGAGAAATATCCATATATTGCTAATTCTGTTATAGTCAATTCAACGATTATGTTTCATGTATTTGTGAATGTGCATGCTCGTACCTCAAATAAAAATACAATATGGAAAAATTGCTAATTTGTGCATTACACACCCAAAAGAAAACCTCCCCTTTGAATATTTATTTTCATTGCTGTGAATCATGGCAGCTTTAATGAGTATCTTCACAATTCACAATTTCTAGATTAGTAGTTATATCCCTAACACAAGAATAACTTTAGAATTATATTCTTCTCTCTCCCACCTCAAACCCATGAACATTCCTTACATGCAAAAATCGGACGCCAGAACAAAAGAATTTCATCTTTGTTTTTCTGAAGAGTTTAAAATTCATCCATTTGGTCTTGCCTATTTTTCATCAGTTATTGAGTTAAAAAGTATAAAAGACAGGATATCCCTTAAAATATAAAGCGGATTCTCTACAGATCTTCCACCATTCGTTACTGGATACTCAACATGTCCTGCTTAATCTCCAGGCAAATTGCTTTCATAATTCTCTCTTTTGTGAGGATCACTGCAACCCACAAGGAGATCCTATGCAAAGAATCGCAGTGTTAGTACCCTCAGGGAAACTCGGCACAACCTTGTTAGCCAGTTTAGAAATAGAAAGCTTCATCAGGAAAATTCCACGAGACCTATTAAAGTTTTATGTCATAGATGTATGATGTTTCAGAGAAGGCTTAGAACATAATCTCCAAAACGTTGCAATATACAAAACAACACTGCAATATACAAAAGTAAACACTAAAGGCAGGAACCAAGATGGGCTGTCCCACTGAGGAGGTTATGGTCTGCAGACAGATGTGGCTGAAAATACTTTTCAATATGTTACCCAAACTGAGTCAGTGATGAAAAGTGACCGTTTTCAGTTCAGAGATTTCTAGAAAATCCTCAAAGACGTTTACTCTTTAAGTCATTTAATAAATGGTGGAGGAAGAGACTTGCTTTGTGTTACATGTGTAGTAAGTCCAATTTAGGGCCAGTGATATTTTCAGAAATTTGAGACTTTTCATTTTAAAGTTCAGTTGGTTCTTTTCCTGAAGGGTTTGAATTCTATGCAGTCTTTAATACAAGATAGCATTTTCAGATTTGGATTCTTGAATTATCTATTTACCTAAACAATTCTTTTTTTCTTTTTGAGGAAGATTAACCCTGAGCTAACATCTGCCACAAATCCTCCTCTTTTTGCTGGTGAAGACTGGCCCTGAGTTAACATCCGTGCCCATCTTCCCCTATTTTGTATGTGGCACACCTGCCACAACATGGCTTGACAAGCAGTGTGTAGGTCTGCACCCAGGATCCAAACCAGTGAACCCTGGGCCACCGAAGCAGAAGGTGCGAACTTAACCACTGCGCCACTGGGCCGGCCCCTACCTAATCAATTTTAAACCTTTAAATTTTGAATAATTTTAGAATTCTTTTTTCTCAAACTGGTTTTGCATACTTAGAAAGTATAACTTTAGCTTCAAGTGACTAGACAAGTGTAGGACCTGGTCAATTTGATGCAATGTGGCTTGGAGGACAAATTGTTAGCTTACATCACACTTAGCTTATATCACAAGACATTACTGGTAATAATGCCTTCAGTTTGTGTCTTTGGTTTTTGTTATTTTGCAGGTATATCTCTAACCTCCAAACTTTGGACCTATGTGTTATGCTATGTATTCTGAAATATATACCACATATCAGATGTGTCATTATATTACCACCATACTTATTAATTTAAAGCAGACTCCACACTCCCAAAAACATGCCCTTATTTTCAACAATTCTGTTTCATATTGATTCTTTTAATAAAACTGAGACATTGCTGAGTTTTATTATAACAAATAAAATATATCAATAATTTTATCCATGGTGTTCATAAAATGTGGTAGAAATGTTTTGTTTTAGTAAGCATAAATGCATTTGTCTGCTGGCATAATGTCAAATATTAAACAAAGATTGTTAATATAACATGGATTTCATTATGTAATTTTCTTTTTGTCACTTTAATGACTCATTATGCAAAGAAAAATGTCACTAATTATTTGTTTCTCATTTTAGGATAATTTTGAGATGACAGCTCTCAGTTTGTTCTTGAAAATTTTTTGTACAGAAAAACTTTTCAAATTTTTGTTGCCTATGAAATAAGTAAATTATCATTCCACTATTTCTATTTTCTTTTCTCCAACATAATATTACAAGATATGGTTAAAAGGAGAAAATTTAGACATTTGTTCTGGTTATCACCTTTGACTTCCTGATGCTGCTATAGACATCTACATGTGTATTAGGGTCCTCCAGAGAAACAGAAGCAACAGGATATAAAGATTTATATAAAGAGATTTATTATAAAGTATTGGCTCACATAATTACGGAGGCTGAGAAGTCACACAATCTGCTGTCTGCAAGCTGGAGACCAAGGAAGGCCACTGGTGTAGTTTGAAGGCCTGAGAGCCAGCGAGCTAAAGGTGTAGATTCCAGGTCAAGTCTGAAGGCCTGAGAACCAGGAGTGCTGAGGGTAGGAGAAGTTTGATTTCTCAGCTCAACAGTATGGCAGAAAGAGGACAAATTCTCCCTTTCTCCACCTTTTTTGTTCCATTCAGGCCCTCAATGGATTGAATGATGCCCACCCACATTGAAGAGGGCAATGCGCTTTGCTCACTCTACCCATTCAAATGCTAACCTCTTCCTGAAACAGCCTCACAGACACACCCAGAAATAATGTTTAACCAGATATCTAGACAGCCTGTGATCCAGTCAAATTGAGACATAAAATGAACTATCACAATGTGTAAATTCCTTTCTCAAAATATAATAATACAACTTTCCTTGCAGAATATATAAATTAAGCTGTTACTTTCAGTTGTTGATTTAAAAAAAAGTTCATCTAAAATCTTGTTTTATTATAGTAATATATTTTTAGAAGATAGATTTGCTTATCATATTCTCATTGCAATGGTCATAATATGTTGATTAAATACAGAGGAAAACTTTGACCCAGAATAAAATTATGTGTGTTAGTGTTTTGGTGTGGGAACGTCTTGTTTTGGATGGGTTTCGATCTGAGAATCTGAAAACTAATTATCAAGTAACTTATAGTAAAAGCACCACAATTTCTCACAACAATGCTGATGCATCTCAGTCTATACACAGAACAAACACCTGATGGAGAAAAAAAAGAGTGCAGTCTGATACTCAATTTCTTATTGACCTCTGCTGAGACTGTCTACAGGATGAATAGAGTCTCTTATCTTAGATATAGGCCATTGCCACAGAGCTCTACTCTGCTTTGTAATTGGTTGCACAGACATATTTATAATGAACAATGTACAAAGGATTTAAGAACGATGGCCTAGAAACTGAAATTTCTTACTAGCAACTGATGGAACAAAATGAAATCCAGAAATTGATATGCTGCCTCTTTAATAATTGAAAGAATTTTGGACACAAGGCTTCAAATGAAACTAAAAATATGGGCCTCATTCATCTACAAATAATGTTCAGTTTAATCATAGATTATGGATTTTGCATGTATTGAACATATTTTAAGAATCAACTTATGGTTGCTTGAATCTATTACTCCCATTTTCAAGAAAGCTTTGCTGATTTTGCCAAAGAGTTTACTTTTAATTTATAGGTAAGATAGCTATAAGAAAAAAAAGAAAGTCACAATGACTTTATTCATTTTAGTAAGACTGCTATTATCTTGTGGTAGCATGTGCCAAAGAATTATGCTTATATATTCCACTTACTTTGTATGACTTTTAAGATCTTTGCAATATCTCTGTGAGTTAGGAAAAGGCAAAGATTCTTATATCTATTTTATGATAAGAAAAGAAAGGTAATCAGAGGTCCTATTAATTGTCTAAATTTTTTAACACTTTGGTTCTAGATGAAAAATTAAGTCTCTTCACTGAAAGATCTCTGTACCCACACTAAAATAATCGTTCTATATATACATATATAAATATGTATATTATTAACATGCATATGCATGTGTATATGTATATATGTAAATACATACTTTTTTTTAATGTGGTCATATAATTCTTTACTCTGTAGCCTAGATTGCTATGGAAAAGTCATGTTACCAAAGATTGACTGATAAGATGCTTTTGCCCACAACTCCCAATTGTGAGTGAGTGAGGCAAAGATAAATGAAGAATTTTCAGTTTGCTCATTGTCGCAGCATGCAGCAGGATCCAGGAAGCCCATTGTTGGAAGCACCAACAACTAGCCCTAACCAGACTGCTCTCGCAGATGCTGAAGTCCATACTCTCTGCTGCCTTTCTTAGGCCCTGAGAATTTTATGAACCTTGCCCTCCAGACTTCCAGTAATTTTGTTAGCTAGAACATAAAACTCTAGCAAATTGCATATCAGCTTGTTAACAGGGGTTGATTTCTAAATTAAGCAACAAGATCTAACAGGTGCAACAGGAAAGAACAAAATTGAGCCCTTCACAAGATGTAAGAACAGTGCATCCAGGTACAAGGTATTTGGGTTCCAGTTTTGGAATTTCCACTTAATATCTGTGTAAAATGTTGCCAAGAAATACAGATTCCTTAGGCATTCCTTCTACCTTAAAAATGAAAGTATTTGGTTAATGATCTCTTAGGTACTTCTCACATCTAACATTCTATAATTATATGATTTCTTTTGGTTTGGAGACAATGAGCCAGAGACAATGTGGAATAAAGGAAGTAGGAATGGATCAAGTCTTTTGAACAATTTAACCCAACTCAAAAGTCAGCTTAGTCGCTTAATAGGTTAAGGTGCTCTTCACTCATGCCACCAGCCTATTAGAGCATAGGATAAACTCTCTCTGAGAGGTATTATACATATAGAGTCTAGGTGGTTTTTAATACACAATGTTAGATATTCAAATAAAACTTGTCATTTATATCACCAAAAAAAAGAATGAATAATTGAAAATAGAAGCAGACCCACAGGTGACCCAGGTATTGGGTTAGAAAACAGTTCTTCAAAGAAATAGTAATAAAATGTTCAAGAGAATAAATGACAAGGTGGAAATTTCACTAAGTGAAATCTTTAAAAAATTAAATTAATTAATTAAATGTAATATCTAAAAGGGAAACAAAAGTTTATAATTGAAAATAACTCACTAGATGAATTTAGCTGCAGATTTGACATAGCGGAAAACAATGTTAGTAATTTGGTAAATAGATTGGTAGAAAACACACAGTCTAAAGACTGGAGAGAGAAAGGGGTGGAAAGTATAATAAACATTTGGGACAACGTAAAAAGACCACTTTTAAATTGAGTCCCAGACGGGAATGTTGAGAGAGAATAAGGAAGAAGTGACAGATGAGAATTTCCCAAAACTGACAGATAAGGATTCAAGAAGTATAGCAAACCACAAAAAGAGCTTTCTTTTTAAAATGGCTGACAACCCAAAACTAAGATAAAATATTAAACACACACACACACACAAATGCATTTGTTTAAAAAGAGAATCTTGCTACATGATATTTACCTAAATTAGATGAAAACTTATGTCCACACAAAAACCTACACACAGATGTTTATAGAAGCTTTACTCATAATTGCCCAAACTTAGAAACAACCAAGGTGTCCTTCAGTGATTGAATGAATAAATACACTGATGCACATCCAGACAATAGAATATTATTCAACACTAAAAATAAATGAGCCATCAAACTGTGAAAAGACATGGAGGAATCTTAAGTGAGTATTGCTAAGTGAGAGAAGCCAATTTGAAAAGACTATATACTGTCTGAGTCTCACTGTATGACATTACAGAAAAGGCAAAACCATGGAGACAGGAAAAAGATCAGCGGTGGCCAGGGCTTAGAAGAGAGGGAGGGATGAGTAGGTGGACATAAAGAATGTTTAGGGCAGTGAAACTATTCTGTATGTTACCATAATGGTGGATATGTGCCATTATATATTAAAAAAAAGAGGATCTGACTTATCAACAAAAATATTGAAATCCAGAAGAAAATTGCATGACACTGTTAAAGTACTAGAAAAAAAAAATTGGCAAGCTAGGAATTTTTCTAGGGAAAATATTATATAGAATGATGACAAAATAAAAATGATTCTAGATGAATGAAACACTGATATAAGTTGTCAGATTTACCCTGACAGAAATACTTAAGGATCTCTTCAGGCAGAACCAAAATGACTCTAGGTAGAAATATGAAAATGTAGGAAAGAATAAAATGTTAATATGTGGATGAATATAAATGTACATTGACTATAAAAGTGATAATGTCTCAAAATGAAATAAAATATATGTGTTTAAAATCATGACTACAATAAACAAAAGGTAGGAGAGCTATAAATGGAGGTAAGTGTTATAAGTTCCTAAAATTATGTAGAAACTGGTAAAAGTACTACTTTATATTAGAACAAAATACGCCAAGGATACATATTGCACTCTTTAGGCTAACCTCAAAAACGATAGTTAAATAATCTAAGCCTAACAAGCTAATTGAGAGGAATAATGAAATAACAACAACGAGTAAACCTTGAATACTTAATCCAAAACAAAATGAGAAAGATGAGAATAAGGTACATAATACATGTGAGACCAATGGAAAACTAAAAGAAAGATGGTAGATCAAAACCCAATATATTACCGATTACACTGAAAGTAAATTGACTACTATAACTAAGAGAAAAGATCGTCAGACATGACTGAAAAAAATTTGTGCTCCTTACAAGAGTCACACTTGATTCTTCACAGGTGACAGAAGGGTAATAGTAAAATGATTTAAAAAAAAAAGGAAATAAGAATGTCAAAGGAGGGGCCGGCCTGGTGGCACAGGGGTTAAGTGCACACGTTCCGCTTCGGTGGCCGGTTCAGATTCCGGGTGCGGACATGGCCAAGCTGTGGTAGGCGTCCCACATATAAAGTAGAGGAAGATGGGCACAGATGTTAGCTCAGGGCCAGCCTTCCTCAAAAAAAAGAGGAGGATTGGCAGATGTTAGCTCAAGGCTAATCCTCCTCAAAAAAACATAAGAAAGTCAAAGGAGTTGGAGTCAGATTCACTCAAATGACAACGCCGTTACTATGTTCTCTTGGGGTCCTGAGATGTCCCAAAATGAGCTAGTCCTAAATTTTGGGGAGTAGGGGTCAATACCTCACATTCCTCATAGACGGGAAGGAACTTTCCCCCAGGAAAGTTGATTGGGAAAAACACTCCCAGCCTTCTATAATCCCAACTCTTTACCAATCTGATCGGGCAAAGGAAAGAACTCACAGCGCTCATCCCTGTTTTCCTCTCCCCTGTTCCAATAACTGAGCAGGATGCAGTTCTGCCAAAGACAGTAACTGGGAGGGTGTGGAGAGCAGTGATTAGGAAGCACATTTGCCCACTGATCCAAGTCTTGGCCTTTAACTAGTTTTATCCCTAATGGAATCTACACATTGATCTCTATCTGTCTGCGCCTCATGACTTATTTCTCAATTGGTTCAAAATTCTGGAGCGATTTAAGAGGAAGACAAATGATTAATCTGAAACCTCCAAATAATAAATAGGTGTGAAAGTTCTCAGGGAAAATACATCTATTTTTAATTTTTATTTCAGTTTCTGAAACACATACACATACTGAAACATGCATGCTCATTGATAAATGAAATAAGATTAAATTATCATAAGAGCAGCATTAATAGGAGAGAAAATAAATTGTAGAAGGGCAATTTGAGCAAGGGTTTATCAACTCTGGTAGGTTCTGTTCCCTGCACTCTCTTGATGTCATTTGCAGGATCTAGGGTGCAAGATTGAATGAAGGAAAGTTAAGAGTTGGAGGAACAGCCTCCAATTGATTAACTGCCAGCGATTAGTCTTTGATAATCCATACTAGTGAAAGATGAACAAATATACGAATCTGGTTTCAGAGCATAGGAGAGCCAGGGCTTTCTTCCCATACCCCTCTGCTCAATTGGTCTGCGAGTAAACAAGAACACAATGATTTCTAGGAACGTTCCTCATCTTTGGCAAATAGTCAAAGTTTTATTTTTCTTCTGTAAATAGATGATACCTAATGGAAAACATTTGTGGTTTTATTAGTAGTAACACTTCTGGCATTCTTTCTCCTGGTTTCTTCATCTTTTTTTCGATTATTGAGATTATCAATGCTCAGTGATTCTACAGACTCTGTGTGCTTTACTTAATTACAGTTGCTCTTTCTTTGTAATGTTACAGCTTTTTCTTAAATCTTACGACTTCTTATTATTACCAATCACTCACATTTAATAATGTACATAGAATTACTTTTTGATGCCTTAGACTTAAGGATGTACAATTGTTTGATATTCCTTTTTTCAGAGATGTGTCACTTTTCTGATTTAGAGCTATTTTGAACTAGCTTTCATCTTCTAGCATTTAAATGATCTAAGTCCTCATGTAGCTTGCTGTATTTTTCTTTATTTACTCTTCCTCCCACGTTAATGTCATTTGTTGAAATTTCTGCTGCCTTTTTAAACTCCTGCTCTTTGTTTTAAAATTTTCAAGTCAACTTTAGACTTCTTTATTACTCCGACACCCTAAGCATTGTTTTACGTCTTAACGAGAAAAACTTTAAGAATAATTTTACAGCCTGCTTTGAAACTTCAAAATTACAGAAGTACATTTTTAGACATGAGCTGAAAAATACCTTGGGAAAAAAAATCTATTTTGAACCACACATTTCTAACACCCTTATTTTATGTAGAAGAAAACTGAACCACAGAAAACGAAGTTATTTGCTTGTCTCATGTCACACAGACTTTAGCGTTAAAGTCATGACCAGAATTCTCGTCCTCTGGAAACCAGACTGGTACGAGTTCCATTATAACACGTTATTGCCCATACTAGCTCATTGATTGAGTTCTTCTAAGAATATTGAGAGTTTCTCACCAATTAACCATGATCAAAATAAAATTTATAACTCCATTAACTAGAACACTCTAGAATGCGGCATTATGGCATTATGAGAGAGTGTGAGCATATAAGTGTATACATGACCATATATGTATATATAGTGTATACATTATATACGTATATATATATAGTATACTTATTATATATATAGTAATTGTCTAAAATGTCTTATATTTTTCCCATTTTCTACTCCCTTCCTTATCAAACATAATTAAACACAAAAAATCCAAGTTTTGTTATTTTTTATTAATAAGGATCTTGTAGGTAATGGAGATATCAATAAACATGAATTATCATGACACAGTTCCTTTCACAGAGGAATAAGGCTGAATTTTTATTGATTTCAGGAATCTGAACTGGAAATTGTTTGGTTACCTCATCCTCCCACACAAAAGGATTTACTGTTCTTCTAAATATAAAACACAAGAACAATTCCAATTAATGGATTTGTTCATATTTGTTGATTCAATGTTATTTTTATGTCTGATCTGGTGCTTGATGAAAGAAACAACAATCTACTCTAATTCTGGTTCTATTTTTAGAACCAAATGGGAGAAGATATAACTAAGCTAAAATTCAGAATGGCTCAAACACAATCTATGAACCAAAAGATGGTGAAAGATGAAGCTGTAGAGATGGGTAAGTACAAGAACATGAAGAAATTATAAGGATAGGAATTTACCCTGAATAAAAATGTTAGATATGGAAAGATTTTATACCAGGAAGCAACACCTTCTATTATCCTGTGAAAATGGAAATCTTTGCAGTTAATCTTTCTAACACAGTTCTGATCATGCCAGTTTTCTATTTAAAGTTTTCAATGAATCTCCATCATCTATAGCAGCAATTTAAATTTTTTATTCATTCATTATCTCCTAATGCTTTTGATTTAGATATTAAATCTAGACATTTTGGAATTCCACAAACCTGTTTCCAGATCCATCACTACGGCTATGTGATTTCTTTAGTCGAATGTTCCATAACCCAGTCTTCCATTCCTACTTCCTCTTATTTCCGATACTCAACCCCAAATTCTCCCAAACCTTGGATTGGTAAACTCCTCTTATCATCCTGGATGTAAAGGATAATTGTACACATTTCCAATGTCAGTCCCAAATATGTTGGTGCCTCTTTTTTTTTTTTTTAAAGATTTTTTTATTTTTTTCCTTTTTCTCCCCAAAGCCCCCCAGTACATAGTTGTATATTCTTCGTTGTGGGTCCTTCTAGTTGTGGCATGTGGGATGCCGCCTCAGCGTGGTTTGATGAGCAGTGCCAAGTCCGCGCCCAGGATTTGAACCGACGAAACACTGGGCCCCCTGCAGCGGAGCATGTGAACTTAACCACTCAGCCACGGGGCCAGCCCCATGTTGGTGCCTCTTTCACATTTAAATCTCAGGTTAAACTGTATTATGTGTTCAAATTTTTTCCTTCACTGAATTGTAACAACAAGTGTGACTTACTTATCTTTGTAAACTTAGCATATCACATACAGTTGGCATTCAATAAACATTTGTCAAATAAAAGAAAGAATAAAGGAACTCATTGTATGGTAGAGAAAGATTGATGAAGACTAGGGCTATCGACCTGGTTTATCAGAGGAAAGTCTTTGCAAAAACTGAAGGCACTGGGAATCTGAATAATAAGAGGTCAGAGAAGGATACATTAACAGTAATTCAGATAAAATTCTCTATTCTAGGGAATGATTATGTACTGGACCTTACTCTTGCTCAACCAGAGTTGGAAACGTGGTATGGGGCAGGTAAGAGGAGTTCTCTAGTATATTCACAGAGTTATCTGGTTTACTTCCCATTTGACTGTAAATATTGCTTGATTAACAACATTGAAATGCATTTAAAACAAGTTAGCAATTGCAAAATTTTTCATAATACTACCAGGAAATTGATTTAAGGCAGCTTGAATTCAGTAGAGATAAATTACATAATAAGATCACTTAACTTGATGGATAATTTAAATTATTATCATGCTGTCTATAATGTACAAACTTACTCTTTCTGAGCTTGTGAGGTAATGAGTACCTTATGTCAGTCAGTCAGACTTTATAATAGCATTAACTTCAGATTTTTTAAACAACTCTGCCACATTTATATCATGGCATAGTAGAAAAGATGCCAGTAAACTTTGTAAAATAATGAGGTACTCTTACTTCT
Source organism: Equus quagga (assembly GCF_021613505.1). Taxonomy (NCBI): domain Eukaryota; kingdom Metazoa; phylum Chordata; class Mammalia; order Perissodactyla; family Equidae; genus Equus; species Equus quagga. The sequence continues at coordinate 133,523,497 of NC_060269.1, forward strand.
TTCCTGAAAAACTTTTAAATAATAAAGAGTTTAATTTTGCCTTAAAAGAGATGTGGTCTTTGCCCTCAGATTCTGGGAGGTAATCTCTAAACCGTTAGAATGTCATCCCCGATAGTAGTGTCTTTGTTCAGGGTGGGTACTGGTCTTGTTAGAAAGACCAACAATATGATTTAGGGTGGAGGCTTTGGGTCACACAGCATTAGTTAACCTGGAGGCTGAGATCAAGATCAAGCAAGTGGCAATAAATTAATCAATAATGCACACATGATGGAACCCCAGTAACAACTCTGGACCTCAAGGCTCAGTTGAGCTTCCCTGGTTGGCAACACTCCGCACATATTGCCACACACTGATGCTGTGAGAGTAATGCATTCATGACTCCATGCAGGAAGACAACAGAAGCTCCACATTTGGTGCCCACCTGGACCCTGCTCTGTCCACTTCTTCTCTTGGCTCATTTTCATCTGTATCCTTTCCTGTAATAAACCATAATGATAAATATAACATATATCAGTGAGTTCTGTACATCTTTTTACCAAGTTATTGAAACTGAGGGTGGTTTTGGGAACTACCCTGAACCTGCAAGTGGTATCATGAGTGAGAGCAATCTTGTGTGGACTGTGACCCCAAACTTCATAATTGTCTAAAACTTTTGCAACTTTCAAATCCTCCCTACCCTACTCCTTGTTCTGGACCTGCATCTATTATGTGTTGTTTCATTCTCTGACATTGCTTAGAGTGCTAAGTGTACACCAACCAATTTTATTCAGAGGAAATGAAAAAGAAATCTTATTAGTGCTTTGTGTAGCTTTGTTTGAAAATACTATAATACAATTCATATCTTTTAGGGACCAGTTATGTGATTTACCAAGTTTTGGTTATGTATGGTTTTCTTGTTCATTTGAGTCAGTAGAGGCCTGAATATTTAAATGAACATCATTAATAATGGTGGATTTTCTGTTTGATGGTTTGAACTCTTAGATTCTAAAATAACTCAGATTTAACATTTCTGCAACCAAAACTTTAGCATACCCTACCAAGTCCTTCTTCTGTGCAAAAGACACATGAATAGTACTTCTAAGACACCAAATGCACAAGTCCAGAACCTACAAACAATCCTTGACATCTTCCTGATTCCAGTACACAAATTATAACTAAATCCAGGCATATTTACTTTCTCAGTATCTTTTAGTTCAGCTCAAGCTCTCCATTTCTTCCATTGTCATCTAGGCCCAAGCACCTATTTTCTCTTGCCTACACTTTGCAGTCGCAAATAAAATATGTATTTCTTTATTATTTAAATAATTTTTTAAGCTATAAAAACAAAAAGTGTTCATCCATTTCTCCCATCCCCTATCATCTGCCTCTTGAAAGCACCAATCTCTTCTCTATAGCTATAAGCTTGGTTTTTTGTTCTGCTTTTTTGTTGTTGTTGTTGTTGTTTTAGATTACACATATAAGGAAATCTAGCGTATTTGTTTTTCCCTGTCTGACTTACTTCACTCAACATAATGCCCTCAAGTTCCATCCATGTTGTTGCAAATGGCAAGATTTCATTCTCTCTTATGTTGAATAATATTCCATTGTATATATATATATATATATATATATACCACAATTTCTTTATTCATTCATGGATGAATACTTAGGTTGTTTCCATATCTTGGCTATTGTAAATAATGTTTCAGTGAACACAGTGGTGAATATATCTTTCTGAGTTAGTGTTTTTGTTTTCTTTGGATAAATAGCCAGAAGTGGAATTGCTGGAACATATGGTAGTTCTATTTTTAATTTTTTGAGGAACCTCCATACTCTTTCCCATAGTGGCTGTGCTAATTTACACTCCCACCAACAATGCATAAGAGTTTCCTTTTCTCCACATCCTTGCCAGCACTTGTTATTTCTTACGTTTTTGATAATAGTCATTCTAACAAGTGTGAGGTGATATCTCATAGTTTTGATTTGCATTTGCCTGATGATTAGTGATGTTGAGCATCTTTTCGTGTATCTGTTGGCCATTTGTATGTCTTCTTTGGAAAAACGGCTATTTATATCTTCTGCCCATTTTTAATCAGATTGTTTCTTTTTTTTTACTGTTGAATTTTATGAGTCCTTTATATTGTTTGGATATTAACCCCTTGTCAGATACATGGTTTGCAAATATTTTCTCCCATTCAGTAGGATGCCGTTTCATTTTGTTGATGGTTTCCTTTGCTGTGCAGGAGCTTTTAAGTATGATAGAGTTGCACTTACTTATTTTGGCATTTGTTGCTTTTGCTTTTGGTGTAAGAGTCAAAAATTCATTGCCAAGACCTATGTCAAGGACCTTACCACTTATGTTTTCTCTTTTACCACTAAGGTTATTTTTTTTAAATTGTGGAAACATTGGTTTATAACGTTATATAAATTTCAGGTGTACATCATTATATTTCAGTTTCTGTGTAGACTACATCATGTTCACCATCCAAAGTCTGATTACCATCCATCACCATACACATGTGCCCTTTTACTCCTTTCACCCTCCTGCTGTTCCCTTTCCCCTCCGGTAACCTCCAATCTATTCCCTATATCTATGTGTTTGTTGTTGTTTTTTAGCTTCCACATATGAGTAAAACCATTCTATACTTAGCCATCTCTCTCTGACTTATTTCGCTTAGCATAATGCCCTTAAGCTCCATCCATGGCAAGATTTGATCTTTTTTATGGCTGAGTAGTATTCCATTGTGTATATACCACATCATCTTTATCCATTCATCCATTGATAGGTACTTAGGTTGTTTCCAAGTCTTGGCTATTGTGAATAATGCTGCAATGAACATAGGGGTGAATATATTTTTTGAGTCAATGTTTTCATGCTTTGGATGAATACCCAAAAGTGGACTAGCTTCGTCATATGGTAGTTCTATTCTTACTTTTTTGAGGAATCTCTATAATGTTTTACACTACTTTACATTCCCATCAGCAATGTATGAGGGTTCCCATTCTACCACCCCCTTGCCAGCACTTGATACTTGTCATCTTCTTGATAATAGCCATTCTGACAGGTGTGAAGTGATATTTCATTGTAGTTCTTATTTGTATTTCCCTAATAATTAGGGATGTTGAATATCTTTTCAATTGCCTGTTGGCCTCTGTATCTCTTCTTTGGAAAAATGTCTGTTCAAACTCTTTGCCTATTTTTTAATTGGGTTTTTTGTTTTTTTGTTGTTAAATTGTATAAGTTTTTTATATATTTTGGATATTAACTCCTCATTAGCTATATGATTTGCAAATATTTTCTCCCAGTTTTTAGGTTGTCTTTTTCATCTTGTTCACAGTTTCCTTTGCTGTGCAGAAGCTTTTTAGTTTTATATAGTCCCACTTACTTATTTTTTCTTTTGTTTCCTTTGCCTGGGGAGACACAACTTGAAAAAGGTACTGCTAACACTGATGCCAAAGAGTGTACTATGTTCTCTGCTAGAAGTTTTGTGGTTTCAGGTCTTACATTCAAGTCTTTAATGCATTTTGAGTTAATTTTTGTGTGCTGTGTAAGATAATGGTCTACTTTCATTTTTTTTGCATGTGTCTATCTGGTTTCCCCAACACCATTTATTGAAGAGACTTTCTTTTCTCCATTGTATGTCCTTGGCTCCTTTGTCAAAAATTAGCTATGCATAGATGGGTGGGTTTATTTCTGGGTTCTCAATTCTGTTCCATTGATCTGTGCATCTGCTTTTGTGCCAGTACCATGCTGTTTTGAGTATTATAGTTTTGTAGTATATTTTGAGATGAGGGAGTGTGATACCTTCAGCTTTGCACTTTTTTCTCAGGATTGGCTTGGCTATGCAGTGTATTTTGTTGTTCCACACAAATTTTAGGATTCTTTTTTTCTTCTGGGAGTTGTACAGTTTCAGGTCTTATGTTCAAGTCTTTAATTCCTTTTGAGTTAGCTTTTGTGTGTGGTGAAAGACAGTGGTCTAGTTTCGTTCTTTTGCATGTAGCTGTCCAGTTTTCCCAACACCATTTATTGAAGAGACTGCCCTTTCCACATTGTATGTTCTTGGCTCCTTTGTCATAAATTAATTGACCTTATATGACTGGGTTTATTTCAGGGTTCTCAATTCTGTTCGACTGATCTCTATGTCTGTTTTACTGCCAATACCATATTGTTTTAATTACCAATGCTTTGTAATACAGTGTGAAATCAGGGAGCATGATGCCTCCAGCTTTGTTCTTCTTTCTCAAGATTGCTTTGGTTATTCGGGGTTTTTTGTGGTTTCATACAAATTTTAGGATTATTTCTTTTATTTCTTTGAAAAATGCCATTGGGATTTTGACAGGGATTGCATAGAATATGTAGATTGCTTTGGGTAGTATGGGCATTTTAATAATATTGATTCTTCCAATCCATGAGCATGGAATATCTTTCCATTTATTCCATTCAGCTCCAGCTAAGGGAAAGCGTCATTTCTTTCATTAATGCCTCATAGTTTTCAATACATAAGCTTTCACCTCATTGATTATATTTATTCCTAGGTATTTTGTTCTTTTTGGTGCAATTGTAAATCTGATTGTTTTACTTTTTATTTCTCTTTCTGGTAGTTTGGTATTAGTGTATAGAAACGCAACAGACTTTTGCATATTGATTTTGTATCCTGCAACTTTACTGCATTTGGTTATTAGTTTTGCAGTTTTTTGATGGAGTCTTTAGGGTTTTCTACATATAATATCATGTCAGCTGCAAATAGTGACAGTTTTACTTCTTCCAATGCTATCTAGGCCCAAGCACCTATCATCTCTTGCCTACACTTTGCAATAGCTTTATTTTAAACAACTTAATGATGAACATTTTCTAACATACAGAAAAGTTGAAATAATTTTGCATTCAATAGCATAATCTCCATCTCCTAGTTTCTAATTAAGAATTTGCTACATTTGAGGCCAGCTCTGTGGCCGAGTGGTTAAGTTTGTGCGCTCTGTTGCAGTAGCCCAGGGTTTGGATCCTGGGTGCCCACATGGCACTGCTCATCAGGCCATGTTGAGGCAGTGTCCCACATCCCACAACTAGAAGGACCTACTAAGATATACAACCATGTACTGGGGGCTTTGGGGAGATAAAGCAGAAAAAAAAAAAGAAAAGATTGGCAACAGTTGTTAGCCCAGGTGCCAATCCTTAAAAAAAAAAAAAAGAATTTGCTACATTTGCTTTAAACATGTCACATTTCAATGTATTCTTAAGAAAATATTATGACAAAAATATTATTAGCCACATTTTATAAAAGAATGAAATGTCTCAAAGAGGTTAACCAACTTCCCCAAGTTCATTGAAAAAGAAAAAAAGAAGTAAACAAGAGTTGTTTATTTGACTTGAAGAATTTCTGGGCCAAGGCATTTTTGTGCCTACCACAAAAAAAAAGGAATGCTCAGGCTTTCTTGCTAAGATGCCAGGTACCCAAGAATGCTGTCAAAACTTTGATTATATAAGAAAAGGCTCTGGCCGATATGCATGGGCATCATGAAGGGGAACTCATACTCTAGTATGGGCACCATCTGATGGTCACACCACCAATTCTGCATGAAGGGGAAGAGCAAAAGTACACAGAAAGCCTTGTTGGTTTGCCACTTTATGAGTTCCTCGGGTGCGATCTGAAACTGGCCCCGTACACAGAGGGCAAGGAGAAACCAAAGAAGGACGCAGACCACTCCAGACTGGTAGGCAGCAGCTTTTATAAGCAAGGGAACTTATATACGAGGCTTGTCTTGAGCATTCACCAAATGAATAGATCTCTGCACCCACCTACCAGCATCTTAAAAGTTTATATAGAGGCCTTAACTGGGTTCAGTCAAGTATATAGTCCAGATGGTCTCAACAACACATTACTCTTGCAAGGCCATGTCCTTGAAACAGCTCCAGCTATGGGAATGGTGGGTGGAATCTGCATTCCAAGGACAAGGGAGGGGTGGGGAGCATTGGATTGCCCAGGTCGAGCTCACAAGTCAACCAGCAGTCATGTCCTCTCAGTGAGCTTCTCCAACAAGCCTGAGTATTCAAGGGTTCTGTATGGTTTTCTATAGCTGTGTAACAAATTACCGTACATCAGCAGCTTAACACACCCATTTCTTAGCTCACAGATCTGTAGGTCAGAAGTTTGGACAGGCTCAATTGGGTTCCTTGCTTTCCGGTCTCACAAGGCCAAATCAATGTATTGGCTGGGTGGGGCTATTATCTAGAGGATCTGGGGAAGAATGTGCTTCCAAGCTCATTCCAGATGTTGGCAGAATCCGGTTTTTAAAGCTGTAGGTCTAGTGACTCTGTTTCCCTGATGGTTGTCAGCGGGGGGCTATTCTCAGCTTCTAGAGATCCTTTACATTCTTGCACCTGTGGCTGCCTCCTGCATCTTCAAAACAGCAATGGTGCTTCGGGTCCTTCTGCTTTGAATTTCTCTGAATTTCCCTTGGGCCATCAGCCAAAGAACGCTCTTCTTCTAAAGGGCTCATGTGATTAGTTGTACCTTAATACTCTCCCTTTAGATTAAACTCATAGTCAACTGACTAATAACCTTAATTACTCTGCAAAATCCCTTTTGCTATGTAAAGTGACAGAATCATTAAGGTGGTATCTCATCATATTCACACTCTTAGGCATTAGGCAAGTTAATATCGGGGCACCCCAAGTTACTTATGCAGAAACTTATATTGACAAATCCTTCCTTTTTTAAATTGAGGTTCTGTGAGACATTAAGATACAGTGATGTGCCATTATAATCACAGTTTTGTTATATGTACACTTGTTCTTGTGACACTGTGTCCTCTGTGCATAAAGAAAATTGTGGGTGCCAATTGTTTGAGCTCTCTCATGAAGATCTTTCCACAAGCAGAAGATCATAATGAGGCTTGAGAAATTAACCTGACCCTTAATACCATGGAAAGTTCTTATAAGAATGTTAGGTACCTTTCAGTGCTCTGTTTTTATTGAAGATAACAAACTTTAATCTACAGTGGTAAATATTTAGAAATGGAACAAAGTTGGCTTCCTCTGTCCTAATACACTTGTGTGAACTTACACTTGTGTCAACTTATCTGGGTTTAAGTGTACTGTTTTGCAAAGTTAGTGTACTTGAGCATGTGCTCTCTACAGTTGCTTGGTGTATGAATTTGATCAAGATTTCCTCAAAATATGTTTTAGTGTATGCTCTATAAGCTGAGCGTCAGCTCTAAACGGGAAGCATTGTTATCAAATTACGAAAAAGCAAAAGATAGCCACTATTATTAACATTCCTATTTTACAAATTCTCAAAAACTGAGTAGTAGATTTATAATCACTTGCCTAAGATTTCCCAGCAGGTAAGCTATAGAGTCTGGCCCTTAATAGGGCAGTTTGACATCTGAACATTTTGCACCTGACCACACCTCCATGTTGTTTCTAAAAGAAATAGATTCAAGGGATAAAAATTAAAATAAAAATGTTATTGTACAAGACACTCATTCTTTTCATGTGAGAATTCAAGGTTCACTATACATAAGGAAATAATTGCTTGTAACTCACTTGTTAATAAGAAGTAAAAATAAAATTGAGACCTAAGATATTCCTCATTCCAAATGTCATAACCAGTCAATAAATCTCTCAATATCAAGCTCTTTCATGGAAAGTCTGTCAGCCCCTTTAGCTACAGAAATGAAGCCCAAAGGCCACCCTGACGTAAAGAGAGGGAGTCCAGACAGTGGTGAGCACTTCCATTTCCTGGAGTGCATCTCTTGTGCACATAGGCTGTGAATGTCCCTCAAATCAGAAAAATAGTTTAAATAAAGCTGCATCAATTCAAAATTGGAAAGAATTCACACATTTGTGAAAGTGTGAGTGATTTTAAAAGTAGTAAAAACACTTTTTCATAGTAACATCATATAATTTGGTTATCCACATAGTATTATAGAACTTGACAGAAACATTGAAATTGTGCAACTAAATGCACATTTTCTAACAATGAAGAAAGACAGCTAAGAAGATTACCTAGGTAATTTTTATCAAGACTCATTGGCAGACCTCAGATCAGACACTACTAAAAGCTCTCAGGGGCTGGCCCAATGGCGGAGTGGTTAAGTTCGTGTGCTCTGCTTCGGCAGCCCAGGGTTCATGGGTTCAGATCCTGGGCATGGAACCTACACAGCACTCATCAAGCCATGCTGAGGCGGCATCCCACATACAAAATAGAGGAACACTGGCACAGATGTTAGCTCAGGGACAATCTTCCTCAAGCAAGAAGAGGAAGACTGCCATCAAATGTTGGCTTGGGGCCAATTTCGACCCCCAGCCCCCCCCCAAAATAAAAGCTCTCAGACTTTTTTTGTCCATATCAAACAATTTCCCTTCATTTTAAAACAATAAATTTTTTTCCTTTAAATTAATCGTATTGAAATGTTTCTCAAAATCTAGTCTAAAGGCCATGTAAATAAGAATTACTTAAACAAGCTTGTTAAAAATGCAGAATCTTAAGTTTTACCTGTGATGTACTGAATTAGAAAGTCTGGGATTATTACTATAATAAGCATTTTTGCAAGGTATTTTTTTGGGAAAGTTTGAGAACTACTGCTTTTTAAAATATGGATGATTTACCTGTTTACTCATTGTAATGCAATAAAAAGATCCCTGTTTGAGTTCATTTTGTTTTCTTAACAATTCTGCAATTATCTCAAATTTCCTTTCAAAATTCCAAATGAAAATCAATTTGTGTATTCATCAATTTTAAAGATAACTATTCTGAAATTCTCAGTAAATTTTGTGTATTTGAATGCATAGAACATCTATTTGATTAGGATATCCTATGCATTATAAGCAAAATTTTCAAGAAATGTAAAAACAATCTTAAAATCTGTGCTTTCCTATTTTTAACTTTCATAATATTGAAGATTACAATTGCTTCTATTCTGAAGTTACAATTCCCTTAGAGATAATTTGGTAAGCGAAGAGTGTAACTCCTGGTTAAAAACCTACTGTTTTTTTTCAGACCTGATCATCAGCAATTGCAAAGGCTTTTTCTGGCAGGCCATGAGGGAGAAAGTTGCCCTCTCCACACCAGGCTTGGTGCACAGACAGTGTATCACGGTCTCTGAGGACAGTTGCAATCAAGGAATCAGGACCCCTAGCCTGCCATACTCATTCACATTTTTGCATTTCTAGCCCAGGCCCCTTCATTCCTAGATCTCTTTATCTGAGACCATGGGCAAAGGTCTTCATGGCACCTCCTGAGGTCTTTTATGGGGGAGAAGGGAGAAACTTCCAACTTTCCCCAACTCTGACTCAGTACCCAGTAGTTTTCTACTCCTTCCTCTTCCAGCTTCCAAGTCCCATAGTCCATAAAACTATTGGAGCCCTTTGTTCAGGGCTTCCTCAAAGTAAGAGGAGCCCCCAATATCTGTGCTGACCTACCTGACCCTCCACTATGTGCCATTCAATGGGGGAAAGTGGAGGCTGTGCTTCTAGTTTTTTTATAACATTACTTATACCATCCCATTGTATAGTCAGCGATTAAAGGCTTAATCCTTTCATTTATGGCTTGGTGCTTTAATTCACCACTCTGACACCTGGCAGCTTAGCTCTCTCTCCCTGCTCAGCTGAGCTCCTGACAGAAGAGTCATATTCCTCTCCTATTTAAGAGATCATCCTGCTTGGTTTTGGTAATAATAAGTACCAGTTATTCGGTTCTGATTCTAGGACATCGATTATCTCCTGCCCTTGGCACTGCTGGTTCTCAGGCCTTCAAACCCAGACTGGAATCTGCACCATCGGCTCTCTGGCTCTCAGGCCTTCAAACTACACCATAGGTTTTCCTTAGTCTCCAGCTTGCAGTGGGCAGATGGTGGGACTTCTCAGACTCCATAATCAAGAGAGCCAATATTAGTAAATCTCTTCGGATAGATTGATAGATAGAAATATAGATATAGACATATAGATATAAATCTCCTATTGGTTCTTTTTCTCTGGAGAACCCTGACTAATATAGACTTTTGAGTGAGAATTTACCATGACCTTTTGCTAATAATATTTAGCACACACCTGTACTGCACATAAAACATTGACATTAAAGGTTTGCTAACTGGCACTTCCCTGTTTCAGCTCCAATACGTAAAGAGCTGAAAACCGTCATTGCCATCTGTTAGGAAGTGAACTGTATCCCTTCAAAATTTGTGTGTTAAAACTCTAACTCCCAGGACCTCAAAAAGTGACCGTATTTGGAGATAGGCTAACTAAGTTAAAATGAGATCATTAGGGTGAGCCCAATGTTACTGACTGGAGTCTTTATAGAACGTGGAAATTACAGATACATACAGAGGGAAGACTATGTGAAGAAACGGGGAGAAGGCAAAAGATCGCCACCTATAATCTAAGGAGGCAGGCCTCAGAAGAAACCAACCTTTCTGATACCTCTATTTCTCCAGAACTATGAGAAAATAATTTTCTGTTGCTGAAGCCATTCAGTCTGTGAAACTTTGCTATGGCAGCCCTGACAAATAAATACACCACCCTTACAATAAGAAAAAGCTGGACAAACTAAAACACAGTGACTATTCTGAAACCTAGCGATAAACTGAGATTGTGGGGAAAACTGCAACCTGAAACCCAGAGAGTCAGAGGACTCCAGAGAGTCATAGCTGAGATCTTACATGGAGCAAAAACACAGCCATAAGCTAGTAGAAACACTGAAATGACAAGTTTGACAAACTGCCAGTGGCTTAGTGTGACTACAGTGACAGTGAGAAACTCTTGGGAGCCACAGTCTTAGCCTTTTCACCATACACATACTTAGCTCCTCCCCCTCACACACATTTCTGGACTTTACCTCCAGGAACTGCCAGGTTTTCAAGTGTGGGTTGTGCACACTGGCTTCCTTCCAAAGAGTACACTATGGAAAGGGGCAAAGAAGAGTAATCTTATGGTAGGGAAATCTGATAAAAGCCTCTCAGCAAGATGACTAACGTCAACAGTGACGCCATGTTGATAACATCTACTTTTACCATGCTGTGATGAGAATGGCACTTTATCTCTGTGGCTTTCTCCCAAAAGTCCATAACCTGAATCTAATCATGGGAAAAATACCAGGCAAATGCCAACTGAGGAACATTCTACAAAATATCTGACCAGTAATCCTTGAAACTATCAAAGTTGCGAAAAACAAAGTCTAAGAAAATGTCACAGCCAAGAGGGGCCCAAGAAAACACAATGACTAAATGCAATTTGATAATCTGAATGGAATTCTGGAAGAGGAAAAGGGCACTAGGGAAAAATTAAGGAAATGTGAGTAAAACACAGACTTTAATTTCTAAAAAATGATACTTGATTGATACTCGCTTATAGTTCCCTCTCTCTATATATAATATATATTATACAGATAACATACATTGTTATTTATATTATATATGATAAATATATACATGTAACACATACACACACACATAAAAATACATCTAAATAGTACAGAAAGATGTAAAACTTATAAAGTAAGAAGTAACAGTTTTCCTCCCCTCCCTTCCTGCCCCAATTCCCACTATTTACAGTGGTTTTTGTATCTCTCAGCATTTTCATACAAGGATATATATCTACATCTTCTTAAAACTTTTAACAAATCAGATTGTACTATCCATATTGTTCTGAAACTTGCTTTAATTTGCTTAAAAATAAAAAATAAATTTGTTCACTTGTCAGTCCACAAGTTATTGAGGCTCTCCAGGATGAAGAGTATGTTTTCTTCATTTTTGTAAACTTAACTCTTACAACAGTGTTTGGCATGAGCAGGCATGAGTCAGTACGTATTTGTTGAATGAGTAATGGGTAATTTGCATTTCTCACAGCATAATTTATCTGCTGATCATTTAAATGAATGTTGTGAGAGACGCTAACTTATTTTAGTGCAGAAAAAGTTAAATTAAGACTTTCCAAAATAGAAAGAGAGCATTAATGTGAGTTTATTAGGCCTTTTTTGGGTGTATCTTGAATATTCTAGAGTTTAATATCTAGAAATATAAATGAAATAAATTGACCACAGAGTAAATGAGAACTCCAAACCAGCTGCCTCATTTTTTCACTTTTGCATTATTTTCTAGATATCACATGTTAAGGTACATACAGAAAACAACATATAGAGAAGGAAAATATGGATTTTTAAAATAGTATTTATGTATAATACTTACATGTTTTGAAAAATCTAGGTAGAAAATAACTGGAACTTCCCAATTCCACAGAATATGAAAATTTAGCGTTCTCATAACATTTGCACAATTTCTCAGTGCACTCATAGTCACATGATTTTCTCTAACTTCTTGATATGAGTATGTTCTGCCTGTCACATAGAATACACCAGATGTGAAATTCAGCATCTACTTTGTATTTCACAAAACACTAAAGCCTACACTACATAGGGGCACACGGTGGAATTTGAAGAAGACCTCAGGCAGCATAAAGCTGCAAGTGTACTTGGTATGTCTGCAAATATCTTAAAATGTGAAGTGGAGTCACATGATTCTTAAAATATCTCAGCTGTCATTCAGTACATTGATTGGGAAGAAGGGTGATAGCTCACTGGCCCTTATATCACCTTGCTTCAGCTTCCCTCAATCTTGCTGGCTCCCTCTTCCATCCAGTAAAAGCTTCATTCTTTGGTAAAACACATTTCTCTCTTGTCATGTGCAGAAAAGCTATAAACATCTCTCTTTCAAGTGGCCCCCAGTTAACACAGCCCTTGAGTTCCTATCTCATAAACCAATAACCTATCAAGGTACTATTGTGGGGTTTTTTTCTTTCAAATAAAGAGGGTTCCCTAATTTTGAGGAACTGTGCCAATTTTAAACTAATTATAAAATAATATAACTATCACTGCATCATTGTGCCAAAAATGGAAGAGGTATCAGGTAACATTATTAGGGAAAATTTTGGGAAATAAATAGCAGCATTTTAACTGTAACCAAATAACGTAAAAGTGCCCCAGTTATATCTTGTTCCAGTTGGCAGAAATATAACCAAAAATGGAAATTTTAGAAGTAAACCAATAAAAGACAGAATGGTCTAATAAAGATGTTGAACCAAAAGTGGAATGGATTGTCTTGAGAAGTACTAATCTCTCCGTAACTTTCATCCTTTGAGAAGAGGCTGCTGACTCTTCCAGGCGTAATTAAGGATTTCTACTTTAAGAGCAAACAGATTAGATGAGTTATAACGTCTTTTCCAGCTATAAGAGGATATGATTCAAAGACAGAGATATATTTTTTCTTTTTTTTAAATCTGGAAATCTCATTAATCTGTAAAATGTGAAACGCCAGTTCTAAATCTAGGGACGATAAATAAAATAAGAAATTATATGAAGTAAAATATGTCAAAATACTAAAGATAGTTTGACATAGTGCTCATTCATCTGAATTTGCTTTCAGACTTTTGGGGTTTGGGAGACATCTATAATGAGTTCTTTTAACCTTCACTAATTTACTCCATTGACTCTCCAGTAATAAGGTTTAATAGCATTGTATCAGGACGATGAAAGGAGAGGATCAGTTCACGTATGAGACCACATCAGAAGGAAGCTATGAGGATAAAGTGGATAAATACATAACAGTGGAATAGGGGCACATTTGAGAAGGAAAATAAGGGTAAAGTAGGCAGAATCAAGAAACAGTAACATGGAATGGAAGGAGGGGCGGTGGAATCAAGAGACGCTAGTCCAATGCATGTTGAGACTATCACATAGTAAAACACACATCACAGCATTCTTGATTTGGTCCAAAAAAATTTGCCCCTGGAGGGAAAGCAATTAAAATAGTACTTTCCTATGGCTGTCTTGATAAATTTTTTAGTTTAATAAGTGGCATAAATAAATTAAATATTCTTCCAGAATGACAATCCTAATTGATATCTCCCAAAGTGACATTGCCTTGATAATGACTCTAATGATCCTTTTCACTCAAAGTCCAACTCTAAGGCTCTGGCTGCAAGGTCCTGCATTTGTCCTATCAGCTTCTCTTTACAAGAAGAAATTCCATCTCCCCATCTTTAATTGGCTTTCTGATGACAGCTCTGCATTTGCTGAGCATTGCTTGGTAGGAATAACGCTGCATTTGATTAGAAAAAAGAAAATGCCTTTCTGCATTTAATGTAAAAGCCAAAGTTAAATTTCAAACTCTATCTAAATATTCAATGTCAAGAAATTTATGTTTTAATGTTTTTTAGATATTTATTGGTCATCACAAGTGTTAATATTTTGCCCCAAATATTGCATTTAATGTTTCCTTTATCACTTTTTCGGTCTATGAATATTTTTTATATCTTCTATTTTCCTGAAGAATGGTACCTCTAAATAATTTAAAATAACTATAGACAAGCATTAATACATATTTATACATATATAAAGCCAAATGTTCATATCTTAACGTTTTCAAAACCTGACAACTATTGGTGAATGTGTGTGTTTTATTCAGCCAGCCTCATTGCTTTCTTGTTTTATGCCTGTGGCTTAGCAATTAGAGTTTCAAAGCCTCCAGCTTTAATGTTTTTGACTGACGTGGAATTTTTGCTTACTTTAAAGATTTTTTTTTGCAAACTTTGCCTTTTCTCATATTTTCCCTTGTTCATAATCACAAAGCTATGTAAGTCTTTGTGAATTAATAAATGTTGTCATTTACAATACAAAGTGAGGTATTTTTCAAAACATAGAAGAAAAAAAGCCCTGCTTAATGTATCTAGACTTGTTTAACAGTCACTTTTCCTCTTTTCTAATATATTTAAATGTGAAAAGATAATACATGCAAATGAAGAGCTGACTGCAAAGAACTACTAGTGTATCTATAATTAAGTTTAAGAGCTTCTGTTTTTACAGCTTTATGATTGTTATTCAAGTCAATAAAAGTTTTATTTGTTAAAAAAGAAAGAATAGGATTTTCTTTTACTTCAACTCTTTAAGGAAGTTAAAGGGAAAGAAGAATAAATTTTAAAATCTAGTTCTTATTATCAGATGCCCACAGAAGGGAAAATGGTCATGAACTGTGAGTATGTTACTATATAGAGGCTTGTTGGCTATCACATAATCCTAATGAAGACCACTAGACTTCGAATCAGATCTGTGCTCTAATCTATGTTATTCAATTAATTACCTGTGTGACCTTGAAGAACTCGCCTAAACTCTCTGAGTTTCAGTGTTTCTATTAATTCATGCTGAACCACAAGGCTTTCAGAGTCTCTTGTAATGACATTTCATGATGCTGTGATAATCAGAGCCAAATTATCACTTTTCAATGTCAAAAAAAAAGATTGAGAGGTCATTTCTTTTTCTGAAGATGGCCAATTAATATCCAGGGTCTCAATTCTATAACAATGGAGATTCACCTGAGGAAAAACACTGATAATGCGAAATCCTGCTTTGGGTGATATAAAAAAAGAATGATTTCTTTTTGTGTGGGCAATGATCTATCCTGGAAGTCCTGGGAAGAGACTATTTGATTCACTTCTAGGATGGAGAGAGAAAAAACAAATCTGGACTCTTAACCCTCCATTACATTCAAGGAGATGAACAGACAATCCAGGTATGAATACTAACTGTTCTAGAAATTGCTTATAAAGGTACCCAGCAAAATTCACAAGAAATGGTTACAGAAATTATTATAACTATGTTTCTCCTGCCATTCCTCTTCCTATCAAAGAGGAACTCCCAAGGATTCCTGAGAATTATTATAGAAAGACTCTTTCTGTTCTTTACCAGACATTTGATATTATAAATAACAGCTGAATATACTGTTTGTTATTTTGAATCTATCTCTGAATAATTTTAGGAGATTTAGGAGAGGGAGTAAGGTACAAACACTAAGAGTTCAGTCTCAGGAACTGGTCTACCTGAGTTGTAAACCTGGCTTTGCTCCTTACTATCTGTGAGACCCTTGGACATTGGACACTGTATGCAACTCCTCTCTGCCTCAGTTTCCCTGCCTGTAAAATTGGTATAGTATTAGTACCACAGTAATATTGACATATAGTGCTAAGATATAGTGTTGAAGAAAGTAAGTGAAATATATATGGTTCATATTATCCTCCTCCTCATCATCATCATTATTAAATGCCTCCCAAAATGTGAGTGCTTAACAAATGCTATTCCCAGTGCAAGGGCAGATCACGTCCATGTAATATGGGAGCTCTGGGAACTAGGATAGGAGGTAGAACAGGAACAATTTAGCAATAAGATTAGGTTTAAATTAGGTTTAGAGTTCTGTCTTCTCCCATATTGTAAGATTCTTGTGGGGAGGCAGGGACTGCTTCAGGTACATTTTCATATTTAGGAATCCTAACAACAAGAGCATTATTTATGGCTCTCCTTTTCTTTTCCATAGCAATACAGATGTCAGAAAATTATCTGGAAGTTACTGAAAAGAACACTCCCTCATAAGGAAAGTAAGATTTGGCATTATGGACTTCTGGGCCTTTAGCTTCATCCACAGATAGATTATCTCCACAAAAGAAGAGAAATGAGCTCCCTAGAGGCACAGAGTAACCTTTTTCAAGAAGATTGGAGAATAACCCAATTTTCTGAGAAGAAGCAGTACAGTAATGTTATTTGTATTTTGATGGTTGAAAATAAATTGTGATCCAGATCTAAAGTAAATTCACTCTACACTCAGGGATGATGCGGTTTTAGGGTGTGAGGTGGTGGATACCTAACCCTCAGTATATGCCCTGTACGTTTCCTTCTTCTTGAGTGTGGGCTGGCCCTATGAATATGATGAGCTTCACTACCGTTATTAAGTCAAGCTATGTGGCACAGCTGCTCTTAAGAAAGGGAGATTATCTTTGGTGGGACTGACCTAATTAGGTTGAGCCTTAGAAAGAACTAGTCTCTTTCTGGATACAGATTTGACAAGAGGGAGATTCTCCATTACTGGCTTGGAAGATGGAGAGGAAGGGAACATGATAAGAACTTGAGAGTGGCATCTGGGAATTGACAGTGGCTTCTGGACAACAGTCAATAAGAAAATGGGGACCTCAGTCCTACAATTCCTGAATTCTGCCAACAATCACATGAGCTGGGGATAGGACTTCAAGTTTCAGAGAGGAATGCAGCCTGACTGACACCTTAATCTCAGCCTTGTGAGACTCAGCTCTCAGCTGTGCCATATCCAGGCTTCTGCCTTATAGACCTGTGAGTTAAGAAATGATTATTATTTTAAGCTACTAAATTTGTAGTAATTTGTTACGTAGCAATAGAAAACTAATACACATACTGAAAAGCCATCAAGCTCAGAGCGGGTCATTCTTGTTTTCCCAAGTTCTAATTTTCACTTGAAAGCTCAAATTGTAACTACTGCTGGTTAAGATACTTACTTCATTCATTTGGAGAAAATCTGTACCAAAATCTCAAGTTTGAGTAACCACAGTTTTTCAGCCATCTTTTTCAAGTAACAACAAGTAAAATACTTGGTTTTTACCCACCATTCCTTTCGTACCATCAGTACAAATGTCAACATAATAAAAAAGCAAATTATATTTTTATATCATTATGGAACAAAATTGATCTTCAAACCACCTGAAATTATCTCAGGGACCCCCAGGTGTTCATGAACTATACTTAAGAACTATTAGCTTAAAACAAAAACGTACTCGTGGAAAGCAAGGGCAACAGCAGATCGATTAAATTCCAGAGCCTCCCTTCTTGATCTTGGAGGTCACATGATCTCCCCAGGCTTTTTGTACTGATACAAGCAATTAAAGCCAAATCAGGGATAATATAACTTCAGATGGAGACTACTGTCAACCAGATTCAAAGTAAGCATTTTTCTCATGGTGCTTCCAATACTGTGGGATTGGCTGTGTTGTGGGTCCAGCATGACCTACAGATACTTTCGCTAAGACTTTAAGAACCCCAGAATCCTATTTATTGCTTAATCAGCCCTGGAACTTTTCAATAGTATAGCTTGTCCCTGTGATTCCACTTCTGTCCTGACATGTTTTTATTGTATTTAGTACTTCTGAACTTTTAGCAAGTTTTACGACCCATAGAATCTATTAATAAATATTGATAAACTGAGCTTTGCAAGATATCACGGTGCCACATGCATATTTGAAAATTGATGCTATAAAACATGGTAATATTATACACAGATATCATTTAGGGGGAATTAGATATTTTATAACTTTGCCAACTCCTCTTTTTCACACAGGGGCCTATTTGGGTCTAAGTTCTAGACACATGTTTATTTACAAGATGAATAATAATTCTGTTCAAAAATATATATCCATGATGCAAATTATTAGCATTCAAACTTATTCTGATTGGAAGAAATTCTTAGCAATGAATGTAAAAAGGTCAAATGAAAGGTTTTTGCCTTATTTTTTCCTTCTTGGTTTACTGTTATATCTGTCATGATATTACACTTCTATACTATAAATATTGATAAAAATTGAAATACTCACAGGGATGAGGAAGCTCTAAAATGGAGATTCTGAAATTCCTGCAAGGAGAGAGAAACAGCACTTGAGGATGAATAGGAAACATAAAAACAACAGATGCATCCACATCATAGGATTAGGTTTGTATCTGAATCAGCATGGACTCCATTTTCTAGCTAGTAGATATTTACTAAGGGTTTATTGAACTTTTGTTAAAACTGATATTATGCTCTTTAGCTTTTTTCCCTATTCATCTCACATCAAACAAAGACAGTATATTCATACTGTAGGAACTTAGTGCCTGTTTCTGATCCTTGATAGCCCAGAGATTCTACTGAGCAACCCATTCAAGCCTACTTTTCATGTGCAGAGCCCCAAGTTTTCCATTTTTCCTGTCTATTGCCCTTTTCTTTTTTCAAATTCTTCCATCCTCCCTACACACCTCAAACTCTTTCCAAACTCATTGGCTTTGGGTATCACCTCAGATCAGGCCAAAATGAAGTTTAGTAAATTATTCTGGCTGATACTAACTATATTCCTTTTGCAATATTTAAGTCCCTGAATAGAGCTGATGTTTGCATCTAGTGAACCCAAAGACACAAATGCTGAAGGGACCATGACTTAGTTGAAAAGTGCAAAGTTTACTTGACTTGAAATCCCACCACCAGGATTCAAATACAGTCTCCACTAAAAATATGTGACCCTGAGTAAGATGATCCCCCCAAATTATTTTCCTTCTTTATTATCAGGGAGATAATATCCGTTCTTACATAACATATTCAAGGATTAATTAAATCACATATTAAAATGCCCGGCAATTAAAAAGTACCCAATGACGCTAAGTGGAATCTGATTCATTTTTCTTTCTCATTGTCTTTTGATGGTTATTCTTTTTCTCCTGCCTCTCAGCTGTGCTCTGCCCTTGGATCTCTTCAGATTATTTCTCCTCACTTGGAAATTTATACTTACTAACTTGAAAATTTTATCCAATATAATGACTTTGATACTAAATACATGATGATGATGATAAGGGCCCCATACTTTATACCTTAAGTATGGATTTCCCTTGAAATTTCAGACCTTTATATGGAACTGCCTACATGATATCTCTACTTATCCCCTCTATTTATCTCATCTTGAGAACTCGAAATTAAACGCGTCCAAAATTGAAATATTGCTCTTTCTCTCCAAACCTCTATTATATAGCCTTTTCCATCTTGTTAATGGGAACTCTACCCTTCCAGTTGCTCAGGGGCAAAAAAAAAAAAAACACACCAAAAAAACCCTTTAAATCATCTTTGTTTTTCTCACATCCTCCCATCAAGATAATCTGCTGCCTCTATCTTCATAATATATTTAGAATTTGGCCATTTCTCACTGCCCCCACACAAACACACTGAAACAGGTCATTTCCATGACTCATTAGCCAGCTAAACGGTCTCTGCTTTTGCTCTTGGTTGCCAACAGACTATGCTCCATAAAGCTACCAGAGTGATCCTGCTGAAACAGTCATATCAGTTTATCCCTTTGTGTGGATCCTTAACACCTTCCTATCCCTATTGGAGTAAATTCCAAAATTCTTACAGTAGCTTACTTCTTTTTTATCAGGTAGATCAGGCATGCTTTCGAACCCAAATCATTTCTTGTTTTCTCTACTGCCTTTACACTCTTCCTGCAAATGTATGAGTGGTTTGCTGCCACACCTCCCTCAGGAGGTTGCTGAAATTCTACCTTCTCGGTTAATCCTTAAGTGACATAAAATGGCTGCTCAACACACACACTCCCTATCCTCCCTTCCTTCTTTATTTTTTTTCCACAATGCACTTATCATCAACTAATATATTATGTACTTTTTTTCTTTATATTCTGCCTCACCTAACTAGAATGTGACATTCATGAAGCCAAGGATTTAATGAATTTTATTCACTGCCATCCCCCAGTGACAAGAGTGGTTTCTGCTACTTAATAAATATTTTCAAATGAAGGAATGATGGGTTGAATTGAATTTATGAAGAAGTTAAAACTCCCACATGCCAAATCAACATCAGATTATTTCCCTCTACTTATTTTTTGTAGTAGGTTCTGCTGTTCTTTATGGGAAATTGTTAATAATTGCAACATGATGTACAGAGGGTAAACAAGGGGGTAATTATGGAAAAAATCAGTAATGAGTGAAGTTCGTTCACAAATCTTTGAGGGATATTTTTCTCTGAGTCTGGCTTGACATAGAGCTGAGCCTACTCTTTTGGTGCTGGAAAGCCTCAGGGGTGATTTTTGTCCTACAACATAATGAAAATGCACACACCTGTAAGGTTTTCTGGATATGTAAAAATTCATGGATGATCTCAAAAATACAAGAGAACTCAGTTCATGTCATTATCTGACTAAGTTACTGCTCAACAATTCTCTTAACCAAAATACATGTATACACAATTAATTATATTGGTTAACGTAAAATTTAAAAAATCCTTGCTTTCACCTTTGTTAAATTTTCTGTGTGTGAATAATATATTTACTTTTTTTTCTATATACAAACTCTACAAACCCTTCAAAGACATGTTTAAAGATTACATATTAATTATTTATTTAGTGTATGTGGACATAACACTACTGCTAATAAATAAAGATTCAGGCAGA
The DNA here is from genome assembly GCF_021613505.1 of Equus quagga. Taxonomy (NCBI): domain Eukaryota; kingdom Metazoa; phylum Chordata; class Mammalia; order Perissodactyla; family Equidae; genus Equus; species Equus quagga. Next base: position 133,544,522 of record NC_060269.1, read on the forward strand.
AGTATATAGCTCCTACACAAGATGCACAGCAAACACTTTATTTTACTGATTCACATTTATAGAGGGAATCAAGGAAATTTTGTACTCCAAAACTACTGCTTGTAAATATCTCCCCAGGTTTCTATGAAGGAGAGAAGAATTTGCTGAGATATCAGCACAGAGTATTCCTCAACATGGCCCATTTTGTGACGATTATTCACAAGCTCTACAGGCCACTTTGAAATGTTTAATAACCTGTCTGCAATAGAGCCTGTCTCCTATTTTCCCAATACAACCTCATTAGTTCTTTTGTTTTTGTCTCTTTACCTATCTATCTTTTCTCTTGTCATTGGTTTCATGATTCTTGCCCTTTATTAGGCTTTATCTATACCTTGTCTATAGCCTGGAATGATGTCTCCACATATATCTTATAGTGATATATTCTGACCCCAACATATGTCCATATTGAATACTTTTTGCCCTGTTTATGTTTGTTGCTCGTTGCTCCAACAATGAAAACATAAGCTTCTATCCAGTGCCGAGTAAAAAGTAGTGTAAAAATAAGTAACACAAAAATTACAATAGCTAAAATGCATACACTAAAATATACTAGAGATGTAAGAATAAATAGATCCGTATCCATTCATTGCAATTATTACAAAAATTATTGCAGAAAAATTAGATGAAGTAGAAATAATCAACATAGAATGATATTAATTATACCTAACATAGAGTACAAAATAATATTATTATTGCCTACAAATTTAAAGAACAATTTAACATTCTTTACAAAATCTAGATTTAAAAGTTTTAACCTGGAAAATTTGAACCTTGTAAAAGTAATATCTACAATAAAACTCCACAATGGTAAAAGTTTGAAAATTTTAAATGAATCAAATATTTTGTAGGATTCATATGGCAAAATGGTTATACAGATTGTATCAGTAAAATACAAAGGAACCTGTAAAACATAGAAAGAGTTCGATTGCTATGCATCAAAAATTGATGAAGAAATTAATCTGATTTAATTAATTATGCTCTAGAAAATATAAGTTAATTAGATAAAATTATTAACGTATTTGCTTTCATTTTTAACTAAAGGTTATATTTCAAAATGAAAGTATAAAAGTTATAGATATCAAAATAAAAAATAATGTAACAGAAACACATATAAAACACTAAAATCATATACTAATTTTTTGAAACCCATCAGAGAGTTGAGGTCATAGGAACCAAATAATTTGAAATCCAAAGTATGATAGAGTTCTCCCAGAAGAGATGGAATGTGAGTATGGCTCCCTTGTGGCATCATGAGAAAGTCAGCATCTCCATTCATGCAGGTAAAAGAAAATTAGCTAACTTTTCAGCAAATTGCTAAAGGGTGCATGTGCGCTAGTGATGAATATTGAAACTCTGGGTGTTATAGATTCAAGAAGAAATTGCACCCTCACAGGTTTTTCTTCATGGACTTCCATTGGACACTCACAAGAAAGAACGGTGGTGGGAAGGAGACTAGAGAATGTCTCTTTGGTGGTGCAAGTCTAGAGGAGGAGAATAGCCGCTAAAAAGAATGAAGAACTAAAGAGGCCCTGAGGAGTGAAAGCCTTAAGCCACTGAGGAAAAGTTAGCAAACCCTGGCATCCCCAGAGTACAGTGAAGACCTACTGCAGCTGGAAGAAATGAAAAAAGGAAAAGCCATCTACCCTTAGAGGACAGAAAATAATCCTGAGCCCAGACCATTAAAGCTAGCCCACTGCTGGGGAAGGGGTTGAGACACAGAGAGATTACCACCCTTCAGGCACAGGGACATAAGTCCTGTTTAAGAATGAGGCTAAATCAGGGTAACAAAGAACCCTCTCAGAACACCCACCACCAAGTTAGCAAGTACCAAATAACAAGCAAGAGGAGACCACTGAGGGAGAAGGACCAGAGGGTAGAGAGGGAGCCTAGCTGCAGTACAGACAGAGAGAGAAGGCCTAAGGCAAAGGACTTGAGCAGGAAAATTGGTGGGAAAAAACCCTGACAAGCCATTCTTATCCTAAGAGTGAAAGAGAACAGAGGAATCTGAAATTGCTGTAAACCAAAGGTAAAATATTGCCAAAAAATACAGAACCAGCTCAATCCTATCTAGATTGACTTATGCTAAAAACATAGTAGAAAAAGAGTGCTCATTTCCAGGCATAAATACTATGTACTTAGTCTCTAATGTTCTACACACTATGTCTGGCAATCAGTGGAAACCATCATAATGCAAAAGAAAAAAAAGCAAGGAAAAAAAACACTATACACTGTCAAGAGACAACTTATTCAACAGAATAAGACTCAGAGATGACACAGATGCTGCAATTAGTAGGCGGGGAATTTAAATTAACTATAATTAATATGTCAACATCTTTCCAAAACAGTGGGACAACATAAACAAATAAGAAATTTTATCAGAGTTATAAACCATAAGAAGAATAAAATGGAAATAGCAAATTTAGCTTTATTTTGATAGGCATTTACATGGCATATTGTATTACTCTTTCCCTCTGGTTACTTTTATCTATCTCTGTTGTTATTTATTTATTTATTTGAGGAAGATTATCCCTGAGCTAACATCCACTGCCAATCCTCCTCTTTTTGCTGAGGAAGATTGTCCTTGAGCTAAAATCCATGCCTATCATCTTCCTCTATTTTATATGTGGGATGCCTGCCACAGCATGTCTTGAGCAGCGGTGCCTAGGTCCACGCCTGGGACCTGAACCAGTGAACCCCAGACCACTGAAGCAGAACATGAGAACTTAACCACTGTGCCACTAGGTGAGCCCCATCTATCTGTGTTTTTATATTTAAAGTGGATTTCTTCTATGCATAATTTTTTGGACCTTGATTTTTTCATTCATCTGGCAATTTACTTTTAATTGGTAAGTTAATGCTAGTTCAACTTTATATAATTATTGATATTGTTGACTTGAAATCTACAAACTTGATAGTTGTTTTGGCTATATTCCATATGTTCTTTATTTTTTCTTCTTTATCAATCTACTGTTGGGTTGAATACTTTTTATGGTTCCATTTTATCTCCACTGTTAGCTTATTATCTGTATTCTTACAAAAATATCTACTGTTTACGATATTCAACTTAATCCACCAAGTGGAGTTGCTAGCTATGGTAATAACAGAAAAGTATACATCAAACAAAAAATACTACCAGTGATAGAGAAGGACTTTACATAATAACAAAAGGGGAAATTGACCCAGAAGACATGACAATTCTAAACGTGTACACAACCAAAAACAGAAAGACAAAACAGATAGAGTAAAACTGATGTAACTGCAAGATAAAATGGAAAAATCTATACTTAGATTTGGAGATTTCACCAATTCTCTCTAAGTAACTGAAAGAACAAGTAGGTATCAAATCAGTAAATATATAGAAGACCTAGTAACACTATCAGAGTTACAGGACCTTAGTGATATGTACAAAATATTACACTCAACGACAGCAGAATACACATTCTCTTCAAGTATACACGGAACATTCACCAGGATCTGCCACACTTTGGACCCAAAAAACAAATATCAACAAACTTCAAGAACTGAAATCATATGAAGTGTATTGACTGACCATAGCTAAATTAAAGTAGAAAACAATAACAGAAATATATCTGGCAAAATGCCAAATATTTGAAAACTAAACAACACATTTCTAAATAGTTAGGAATAAAGGAGGAGCTTTCAAGGGAAAATAGAAATATCCTTTATTAAATGAATACAAAACACAAGAGGAAAAATTTGTTTGATGTGGGTAAAGCAGTTCTTAGAGAAAATTTTATAGCAGTGAGTGCTTTTATTAGAAAATAAAGTTCTTATATTAACAATCTAAGTTGATCTCTTAAATTAGAAAAAGGAAAGCATATTTAAGCTCATATCAAATAGTCAGGAGGATAAAATAAAGATAATTGAAGAAAATAATGACATTAATAATAGGAAAATATTAGAGAAAAATCAGTGGAAGTGAAATTTGGCTCTTTGAAAAGAAGAATGAAACTGATACACCTCTAGCCAGACTGGTCAAATAAATTAGACGAAAAATAAAATTTAAAAAGAAGACATAAATTACCAGTATACCAAATGAAATATAGAGGATATCATTTCAGATCCTACAGGCGTCAATTACAGAAAGGTGATACTATGAACAATCTTATGCCTATAACTTTAACAACGTAAATGTAGTCAACAAATTCCTTGAGCAACACAAACTAACAAAGCTCATCCAATGGATATATATATATGTATGTATATATTACTTTTCATTATTTCACGCCTTTTATTGAGGTCCTATGAATGTTACCCAAGAAAAATTAAAACATATGTTCAAACCCAAACCTATATGTAACTGTTTATAGGAGCTATGCTCATTACTGCTTAAAAAGTGAAAACTGCCTTCAGCTGCTGAATAAATAAGCTGTGGAAGACCCAGACAAAAGAACACTGCATGGTAATAAAAAGAAGTGAACTACTAATCTACCCCCAAAATAGACAAATCTCTAGTGCATAAAGCTACCTGAAAGAAGTTAGGCTCAATACACACACACACACAGATGCTACATACAAACATGCATACATACATACGTAAATATATATGTGCATAGTCCTAGAAGAAGAATCTGTTTGGCCTAACATTAGTCACATACTTACCCTCTGTCATTGTCAATTTCTCTGGTGCCAAATGGAATATGGAAGGAACAAATCCCCAATGGAACATTGGAATGATCTTACTAACACAAGGAGGAAAGAATCATGTGCATATAAAAATTATATATATATATATATATATATGTATTTCCTCTATGCTAATTAAAAACATCTTCGATCAAAAAGTACACAAAAAAATGTTCAAAACCGGCCGTGGAAACTGACATAATGTCTCAATGGCATGTCTGATGAAACTTTTCCTCTCACTTAACCTCATTTGAGCCCACTTCTTGGATATTTGATATTTATTAACCACTAATTTTCTATAGCAGTGCTTATATAATGAAACAGTGATTTAATGAAAGATAGAGTTTAATTAAATGATGAGTTTAATATTACAAACTGCTCACAGAAGCATAACAACATTAAGTAGATTTACATATTAACTTTTATTCAGGTATTCTCACTCTTGCAGCCTTCCTATATTACTGTAAGAAACTGAGATAAAAAGGAGACAGGAGACATGCATGGAACAGCTGAGTGATATATAAACTATAACTCTAATATTTGTATGAAGTACTTTCTGAAACACATGATAAATAAAATAATAGTTAAATAAAATTGATACTACACATCAATGTAGAATGGCATTTCATAAATTCTTGAGGCAGTTCTGGTCTGATACCTATGATGAGCAACAGATCACTGCAAGCTGAGTTCTTAGGAAGAGTAGGATCTCAGCTGGTCCTTGAAAGAGTTTACAGTTATTTTACGCCCAATAGATGGGTGTTTGGATGAAACACACGAGAATTCATACAGCAATACATTATTCCAACAAGAAGTAGCCCTAGGAAGTCATGAAAATGCCACATGAAAACAAAAATCAATTTCAAACAAAGTCACCAAATCACTGGAATTCCTTTTTGTAACTTCCAGAAAAATTCAACCAGTGAATCTTGGTGAGGAGAATTAATGTTTACTGAACAACAGGGGCTTGACACAATTATTTCATTTAAGTTACACTCAGAAGAGCTCCAGGAATTAAGTGATAGTATCCCCAATTAAGATAAGGAGACACTAAGGCTCAATGACCTTTAACCTGTCACATGACCCTAAGACCTGTTAAGTGAGTTAGCCAGGCTTTGTACTGACGTTTTATTGATTCCACTCCATCAGGTTTCCGTGTTCCATAATCATCTCCCACATATTTTTTTATTATATATCATGAAATGCCCATGTAGTGTTATGACTGTGGCATCACTATGTTTATTGGTTCTCAGAGTGTGTAGCACATCTTAAAACCCCAAAATGTATTCCCATAAAGCTCTTCCAGAGTAACTTTTTTAATTTGTGTGATTTTTCTAAAGAACTGGACTTTTTAATATTAAATGTCCCTGAAGCCAACTCCATATAACACAAATTGAAGTAGAGACACCAATTACCTTCTGTTCTAGAAATGTTTCAGCAGCCTATTCTGAAAATACATGTCAGCATATTCACTCTGGGGTCTTGACATTTGCAGAATGACCATCGGCCTTGCTTAAATTCTATCCAAAGCATAGTTAACAAAGTACTGGGAACTTAATTAGCACTCAAGAAATTCACAAGTGGTCAAGGTTTCATTTGTCTCAATTCTCCTTCAAATTGAATTGGCTGCTTAGACTTCAATTTTGCCTTAGCTGTGACATATACACTTTTAAAGAAACACATTAGACATTGTTTTGCTTTGCACACCTCAGACCCATGAGGCCAGATCACAGCTTCCTACCACACAAACAGCGTGATCTGCTCGCCGTGAGACAAAAGCCAATCATCAAGAGGCAAGGTGGTGGCAGAGAAAGGGCATTTTATTACAGCTTGCTAGCAAGAAGGAAGATGGCCAACTAATATCCAAAATAACCATCTTAAGGGGGCACAGAATCTTGAAGCAATTATATAGGCCAGTGGGTTATGGGGGGGGGGGGTTAGGAAAGTTGACCCTCTGGTGTTACAAACTGGGACTTGCCACACCAGATCTTTCACTTTTCATTGATGATGGCTATCAGCATAGACTCTCTGTTTGGGGGTCTTCATACTCCTAAGGAACTCAAGAGAACGAAGCTATCATCTTATCGCAGCTGGGAGGTATATGCACTAGCAGGGGTCATAAAATCTACAGAACAGGTGGATCTCCTGGAGGGTGCAAATCCAGCTGGGTTAGTTAGTCAGAGGTCATTCAGCACAACGTGGTCTCTTTTCTACAATATGGCTTCCCTATGTCAACCTTGTGTTGAGCCGGTTTCAAGCTCAGTAGAATCACCAAGGATATTGTACTCCTTAAAAACATGAGTTTAAATTGGAAAAAAAAAATTGCAAACACGTTATTTAAAAAAAATAAAAGCAAAGCAGGAAAAGCAGGACAGGGCTAAAATTTCTGCTGAAGGGGAGCTTCAGTGAAGACTGACTTATGTGACTGTGTCCCACCTTGGGGGAGTCGGCACAGGCACAGACAGACAAGGGAAGACTGCAGAGCTCAAACTGACGCAAGAGATTAAAAACCAACTTGAAAAATGACTAAATATAAATCCTGCCCTTGCGATCTGTCTAATAATATTTATGTATGCAATGTAACAAGAGGAAAATAAATATGAGCTGTTTTACCAAGCTAAGGAGAAGTGAAGGCTATAATAGCGAGCATTAGGGATGATGCCCATCTATTTCTCTAAGGCTTTTCGTACAGATTGAGATGAGCCGCATAATAGAATCAAAGTAAATAAAAGCTCTGCTCTTGCTTTTTGCCTGTGAGGTGGGGCAGTTCTGATGGAGAAAAAGCACTGCATCCTGAAAATGTTCATTTAAATAATTGAGGACACCTGGTGTGAGGGAACTAAGGCCAATTTTGCTGATTTCTATTTCTTTCTTTCCTTTTTTTTGTTTTGTTTCTTCACTTTTAATGAACCAAGAAAATGAAATGTGATCATACCCACCAGTTGCATCCTCCAAGAAGGTAAAACTGTTTTTACTTTGAAGATCATTATAAAAATGCTTAGTTTACTCATCACTTAAATCATTATGGGTAATTTATATCCAGTATAATATTACTAGAAAGATTTCACTTTACTTAGAAAATGACTTTCTCCATATGGATACTTTTCACCAGGAGATTTGAACTCTTAAATTAGGGAGTTCTTGAATATAAAAAAATTTACCCAGTACACCGTATTTTAAATGATTAACGTATTTTATTTTAGATCTTATTAAACAGATTTGGAAAGTATTGTAATTCCTCTAAAATGTAGTCCCTTTATGTTTATTGCAGTTCTGCTTCTAATTCCAGTCTTCTAAGAATTCAACCAATCCTATTAACTCTTTAAATCAAATTCTGGTCTTAATGATTATTTATTCTAAGCACCTGAGCACATACGATATCACTAGATGTAAATAGATGTATATATACTACACATATATGAAAATATACTATATATAAGAATACATATAATATGTATGTATGGACATGGTTGTTTCCATCCTCAGGAAGCTTACTGTTAGCAAGTGAGATATGTATTTAACAAGTAATTAAAGGACATTTAACGAGTAATTAAAGTACCATTACCACATCTGTGGTGATGGTTCTTATTGGAACCTACAGGATGCTGAGGGATATGTGGCAGGGTGCTCCAACCTAGTCTTTCAGAAGAAGGAAGGTCCTGGATTGCAGTTTTTTAAAATTACGACCTAAGAAAACAAAGGCAGAGGGAAGGAGAAACACATTCCATGCTGAGGAAATGGCATATTCAAAGGCAGAGAGGTGCGAGTTAAACGACATATTCCAAGAATTAAAAGCAACTGAGCATGACTGGAGAGGAGAGGTCAGTCCGAAGTTTGGTGAGAGCCAAAGCTGGGAGGTTGGGGAGGAAGCAGAGTGTGAGTCATGTATTACCTATTTGGACTTTATTTGTAAGAGGAAGCTCTGGAGGGAGTGAAACAAGGAAGCACTATGGTCAAAAAAATAGTGTTGGAAAATTCCTGTAGTGACATTGAGGAGACTGGGCGTTCAGAGCAGTGATAAAAAGAGGACAGCTGTATATATATATACAGTTATATATATAGTATATACAGTTAGTTAGCAGTATATTCAGTTTGTAACTTCAAGAATCAACCATATTTATTTCTTTTAGGTTTTTTTTTAGTTTTTCTCAACTACATTCAAATCTTCATATAATCTTTGTATTATAACTTGACATCAATTTTAGAGTCCAGAATTGGAGAGCTATGTCCACAAGGTGGCTGGCCAGGTTGAAAGGATTTTCCTTTTTGACTGTCTTCCAAGTGTGTGAGGCTGAAATGCAGCCACCATCTGGTTTTGGTTTCCACCAAAACATACTAAGCTGATTTATGTGTAAACCACACTCAGGCATTTTTCTCCCACTAGGGCTGATCCTAAGGGATTCCCCATATGGACATCGTATAGTACAAGCTGAGGGAAGTATAGTTGTGCTTTGGTAGTGGGGATCTTGGCTACTTACTCACAGAGCTCAAGTGTGTTTGTTGATCTTGTTTTTGCTCAGTTCTAACGCACCTCTTCCATCGTATGATGGATTGTTCCAGGGCCCACCTGATCTTTGTGGATCTGACAGAACCCAAATCATAACGGGAATTTCTAGATGCATGGTCATTTGGTTTCACGTGATCAAGCATTCTCCCTCTACCAGGACCCAGTAGCATTCTAGGAGCTGTTTTGTAGAAGGTATATCATTTTCTGCTGCAGGTGGCCTAGCCCCATTCCAGAACCTGAGCATTGTGATTCTCCCACTGGGGCTTCCTATAAGCTCCACATGACATTTTATCCCCCACTAATAGTTCTGAAACCACACGTGATTCCTGATTTTGTGGCCCAAGCCTTAGGGCTGCTTGCACTCCAGTCTTTGATGTGCTTCAGAGCCTTGTCCTGCTCTGAGCCCCCATTCAAACATGAAGATTTTTGTGTCTCTCAGTATATGGGTCAGATCAATTTTCCAACTGGAAAATACTGCTTCCATAATATCATTAAACATTGTTCAGAACCTGCAAGATGCAATATTTTATCTTTTACTCTGCATACAATGTCATGTTATACTCTTATTAACAGAACCCTAATATGTTTGCTGACTGTGAAGCCCCTTGAATTTTTGTAGAGTTTACCATCGACACTCAGAAGCCTGTGTGTCTTATCAAGGTTTCCAACGTACTAACTACTCCTTCTTGATTCAGCCTGATGTCACAGATGAATATGAAGCTCTGTTGGATGTCCACTTGGTCCAGATTAGACAAAGGATAGGACACTTAACATATCCTTGGAGCAAAATTGGAATATATATTGTTATCTATTCCATACAAATACTGTTTCTGATTCTTCTTTTTCATGTGAATAGAAAAGCATGTATTTACGACATTACTGCTAAATTACCCACCTGCTGCCGTATTAACTTTTAGGCAAAGCAGCTGCAACTGGGGCTTCCCTTGGTTGTGTTACAGTAGTGGTACCATTACCCTGTCATACCCATCTGATTTAGAGTACTGAGGCAGAGACCAGACTGGTGAATTAAAGGAGATAGGCTAAGGAGCTATATGTTTACCCTTGCATCTGTGAGGGATTGGAGTTGGCCACCCCAAGATATGTCTCTTTGGCATAAGGATTATTTTGGGCTTGTTACTTTTAAAAACTGCAGACAGGAGAGAAACTCTGAAAAGTAGAAGTTACCCTTTGTTAAGAGACATTTACATTTGTAAGTGAAATCTCCATCTGTAAAGGTGTCTCCCTCTCTGCACCAGGAAGAAGGGGGGATGACCTTTTCTCTAAAAACTCTTATCAATGAAGAAGGCAAGGACTTACATCTGCATAATAACCTTACTCTTGTTTACTGTGCTTTTCTAGTAATCTCCCATAACTGATTCCACCCACTCCCAACATCCTCCTTTGTCTTTAGCTGAGGATGGTATTTAAGGGGAGAGCTTCCACCATTTTGGGGAGTTGTTCAGTTTTCCTGAGTCTCTCCCATGTATACATGTTATAAAGCTTTGTTTAATTTTCTCCTGTTATTCTGTCTCAAGTGAATTTAATTTGTAGCCCAGCCAGCAGAAAGACCTAGAGTGGGTAGAGGAAATGTCTTCCTCCCCTACACATTCTTTAGACACTTTGAGGTGGTGCTGGTCTCTGTAGCCCCCTACACGCCCCTAATCAGGAGATACTGTTTCTGATTAACACTCTTGGCCATAGGGAGGAGATATTTCAGTAGCTTCCACTTGGCTCTCTCCACCATGATATTTCTTACCTCACAGGCCAAGGATGCAATGTGGCAGTTACTATTAAGCATGGTAATTCCACTTATACATTCAAGCAGCTGGGAAATGACCCCCAAGTTGGGCCACTGACCCAGTAGACCCAGTACAAGTTGCCCTTAGTCCAGAATGCCATTTATTTCCTAGTCCTTATCTGTGCCCACACTAACAGTAATCCCACAATGACACCTTAGGTCTCTCAGTATCAATGGCAACTCAGACACTGTGTCCAGTAGAACTCAAAATGTTGGCACATTCTTGTTTTCCTAATGCACACTTATCTGAGTAAACATCTGAAGGCAGAGCCTTCATAATTTATGGGGCCCAGTGCAAAATGAAAATGCAGGGCCATTTATTCAAAGACCAGGAAAAATAGCTTTTGCTTTTCTTCAGCAGTCTCTCAGCCTGTCATGGTGTATTTTATTTGCTATTTAATGTGCCTTCCCTCAGGCATAAGGATATTTGTCAGGTGAAAGCAGACTCTCACCCTCTACCCTCCCTGCACCTAGCCCGGGCATCAGTGCTCAGATCTCCACCAGGAGCCAAGGGCAGCAGCAGTTGCTGGGAGGAAGTGGAGAGTGGGCTGCTGAGAACATGTCCCAGGGAGGCGGGATCACTTATGAGTGAAAGCTCCAAGCCTTTGGCAGATGCTCCATTGTTTCATAGGACTTCAATCTTACAAAACACAGATTGAAAGTAAAATCTTTAAGAATTTCAAGAAGCCAACTTCAGAGCATTAAACCCAATGCCAACCCCTTTCTTAGCCCAGGGTTCCATTGAACTGCACTGGTTGTACTGCCACAAAGCCATCCAGGCTGTAGGTTCCTTTGGGAAAGGACTGGAGGAGTCATTGTCATGAATGTTTGCCACTGCATTGCAGAGTTCTTCGCCCTGGGCATCTCTGTTCCCCTTTAGTCAGCGAATCTGAGTTGCAAACTGGCTGAGTTCTGTTTTAGGGGCAACTGCCCTCAGTTTCCTGGACATCTATCCATGCTTGTATCTTGTTGGAGGACTATTTGCCTCTATGAACATGGATCAATTAACCCTCTCCTTAACTTTTTGTGAGCCAGGGCCCCATGGCTGATACTCCAACTCTGCCGCTTATATAATAATCGCACCCCCCCCCCCCCCCACCCTCTGAGGATTAAATACTTCCAACTGGCCTCTATTATTTCAGGAACCTATTATCCATTAATAGGTTAATATTAATATTATTTATTACCTATTATATTATTACTCTGAGGGAGCCTGGTTCTGTAATGGCTTCTCCTGATTTACAGTCCTGGCTTACAGAGACAGTCACTGCTTTTGGAATTTTTATTTGTTTTTTCCAGAGAATAAATTATTCTTTAGTTTTAGATATCCAAGTAGATCCATTTACTGGGACTAAATTTAGATTATGGAACTCTTATGATAAAATTTTCAGGTGTTTTTTCCTTTAAGCCCTTCCACCTCATTTTGTAGGCCTCCCTCTCTTTACAAGTTAGACCTAGCCCATTGAGCTTTGTAGTGATTCCAGTGTGACTCTTACTTACCAGTCCCTTCTTGCTGTGGTGAGTGGCGAATCCTCTGGGCATTCCTGTGGAACTCAGTCATTGGCGGGTCTCTGGCCTGGATGTTTCCACTTCAGCATTTACACATCCCTGGAGTCTTTGACTCCCTCTTTCCCCACCTGACACAGAAATCCTGGCATTCAACTTTACTTGTGATGGATGATCACTTTTTCCATGCTTCTAGAAGCCACCCTAATAGTGAATTTGCAACATTCCCTAGGGTCTTAGGAGTACTTGGTATAATACTTTTAAATCAATGCGCTCCTCTCTATCTAATATAATCCAGCCCCTTTGGTCAATCACCCTGAGAATCCCACATCACATCCCACCCATGCCCCCCCAGGATCCTGCCAGCACAACATGGTAAAGTCTGTCAACTCCTTAGGGTTTAGTTCTTTCTTTGCTCTTTTATTGAACCCAACATGTGCCTGGTTGGGTTAACCAGCATTTTAACAAGGAGGAGGATATGAGGGCATATCCTGAGGGAGAACTTATTGTCTGGCAGGGGAAAGGCTTTTGAATCATCTCTAAGGCAAGAAAGTAGTGTTAATTGGAAGCGGTAAGCCACTTCTGCAGTCTCAGAAGTTTCAGAGATAGCAGGTGATTCAAAATGTTTAGGGGCATTCACCCAAATGGCCCTATTCCTATTCATTTTCTGATTAGTTCTCGACCTTGGCATAATAGATATCCTTGCTTGGGCATTTACCGTATTCTAGAATACAGCTGCTCTAACAACTAATTTCTGGGTCCAGTCCTCATGTTTCTCTTCTCCCCCCTGTAGGAGGTGAGAACTTCTTTTGTAAGCTGCCAGGAAGGCCCTCTAGCTTTCACACTCAATTTTTAACTGCTCATTAACTCCTGGGGTCTTTTGTCATCTTTACCTAGTTGTCAATGGCACTCAGCAATCCCCTCCCAAACCCACTGTCTTTATAGTTACTCTTTGCTTTTACTTTACAAAAGCCTGAAAAATTGCAACGGCTCACGCATTTTCTTCTACCTGCACACCATCCCAGTCCACCATCAGTGAGAGTCTTAACAATTGAATTGCGACTTTGTGCAAGGGGATGTTACCTGAGTTTCACCTACTGCTAGTGACCGGGGAAGAAAGTGATTCAAGTCTATAACCCAATCTTATCACTCCCTTTCTTGAACCACTCCTGGCATTAGCTACTGCAGATTATATTCTCCAGAAGCAGAAGCCAAGATGGAAGGTCGCATGTGAGACATTTTTGAGGAATCAACGTTTGTGGAAGGGAGGGAGCAAAAAAAAACTAGGCAGAAGAAAAAGTCTAATTATGTTGCTGAACTACAGAAGCCACAGCTAATTCCACAGGGAGCTCTGGAGCATAAATGACCCATCAGAGGTGTTCTGTGTTGGGCTAGAATGCCTGGGTCTTTAAACCCCTACCTGCATCAGTCCCTGAATATGAGCCACTTTGGGTAGGATATGCCTTGGGTACAGTGGTTCTCTTCAGCTGAGGCAAAGAACTGGTATCTAGAGACTCTCCGCTGACATCTGGTACTGTGTGTCCTTTCTTCAAGGGGGATCTGGACAGTGCCTATCTGCGCCCACCACATTCCTCTTCCCGCTCCTTTCTAAGAAAGCATCTTAATGTATCTGAGAGTGAGGGAATCACAGAAGTTAAGAGATGTTTAAATTCATCCAAGGGCCATATAAAGCTCCTCTAACTTCGTTGGCTCTGGGACTTTGTGAGACTCAGATAGTGGAGTTGGTTTTTGATGAAACTCATGCACTGATATCTTTTGGCTTGACCCAGAACCAGCAACCTCCATCTAACAGCTAACTCAGTGTTATTTCGACTCTCTCTGCTATAGAGAAGCCTTCTGAGTCTACCCGCTGTGATACATCCGTCCCTCTGCCTGACGGTTTACCCACAAGCCACCAGGTTCTGCTTGGTTCACCAATTGGTTTATTGCATCTACTGCCTAGAAAGTCCCTGGAAGTCTCACTGTTCTCAGATTTGCTGCTTTTGACATTCAATTTCACTGAGACTTCCTCATTTAGTAGCTGAGGTAGGGGGCACTACCTTCTGTTCAGTAAATATTCCCATTGATCCACTATAATTCCTAGATTTGCAGTTAGATTGGGCTATGTGACTAGTTCTGTCCAATAAACTACATGCAAAAGGAATATTAGGCACCTCCAAAATGAGGCATTGAGAAGCCCATGTGGAATTCTCTAGAATCTCTCTTTGCCTTCCAAAGTAACGAGGAAAGCTGTATGTTCCCAGTGATGGAGACTCCATCCATAGTCTCTGGATGGCTATATGGCTGGGAGACCCTAGGGTAGCAAAATAAACATCAGTGAGAAATTTTTGCTGTACTGAACCATGCAGACACAGTGATTGCTTCTCAGAGTAGCTTAGTCTGTCCTGATTAATACACATGCCACAAAGAAAGTGTGATTGGCCTGGGAAAACTAAACTGCTTCCTTTTGCCAACCATGCCAGGATGGCCATGCTTCAGATTGGTAGAGCTGAGGGGCTATTTTGGGAATGAAGAGATTCACAATCTATCTCTTTCTTGATTGGGAGTGGGAGAGCTCCTGCTTCAGTATTACCTTCAATACATCTGATACCCACATCACTCAATTCCAGTTCTGCCCTACAGTGTGGAAAGTCAGTGCCAAACAAGTTGGCCTATGTAAAGTGCTTTGGATAATGCTTCATGCATAGTAACAGCAGTAAGTGTCAGCTCTTACTGTTCTCTAGAATTAAACTCCATGAAAGAAGAGATTGTTTTTAATCCTCTAACTTATTTTTATTTTTTAAAATTTTTTAAAGTTGAGGAAATATCTTTTATTTTTTTATTTTTTTTAATTGCAGAAACATTGGATTATAATGTTATATAGCTTTGAGATGTACATGGTAATATATTTAGAATTCTGTGTAGATTTTTTTTGTCCATTTTATTTGGTGCTTATACCTCAGTACCTGGAATACTGCCTAAAACATAATATGCATTCAGTCAATATGTGTTAAATGAATGATGAATAAATGAATGTCAATATTTGATTTTCCTTCCTTCCTCCCCAGGTCTCTATTCTTGCTTTGTCTAACATATTGACTCTCTGTTACGAGAACGAGGTGGATACTTTCCTTTGACTTTCTCTAATCATTTATGCTTTCTTGACAATGCTGTCTTCATTGCCACATATTATTGCCCACTGATATCTTCTCTACTTTAAGGAATAAATGTTCATTCTAGTCAGTCGAGTCTGCTATCCTAGCGGAAGAAAACTTCCTATCTTCGAGTTTAAATTTCATGCAAAGATGGAAGGCAACAGAACACAATGATGTAAGGTGAAATTCATCAGACTGATATTGGTGAAAATGTTCCCCATTACATGCCCTTTTACTTTTACAGCAAGAAATTGGTAATATTTACCTCTGTCTGTACTTTATATTGGAAAACTTGTAAATAATGTTTATATTATTAGGATTTTATTAAAATATTTACTCCAGAACCAAGTGTCATTCCATGATTGCATTTACTTACCTACATGGCTCCATGTTTTTCTTCCATTGTTAGATTTCCTTGCTATTTCTACCTTTATCATATATTTAAGGACATTATCAGAACTGTAGATTCTGCTTTGTTTTCCATGTACTTGCCTCAAAAAATTCATGTCTCTCTACTTTCATCTTTCATCCACCCTGATCACTCTCTAGGTCAGATTCATGCCTGTTTTCCCAGGACTTCTGGTCGCTAATCTCCTGAACATGCTCCACTGTTGTTTAGATCCCCTTTTTGTTTCTTGATTTGCTCCCTGCTTTTTCTGGAGCACAACCTCATATAATTCCCTAAGAAAGAATATGAGAATGTCAGAGTAGTATCCTGTTGAACAGGTGTGGAATTCTAAGTTAAAAACGCTTTCATCTCAGAACATTAAAAATGTTCTTCCCCTACTTTTAGTTTGGTTTAAGAAACTTTGATTCCAGTCTGATTTTCTTTCCTTTTAAGGTGAGTTCATAATATGTTCAAGTGCTTTCTAGTAATTTATCTAAGTTCTTATGAAGTTTTGAAGTGCTATATCTACATGTGATTCTTTTTTTTATTTTGTGAGGAAGGTTGGCCCTGAGCTAACATATGTTGCTAATCTTCCACTTTTTGCTTGAGGAAGATTGTCACTGAGCTAACAACCATGTCAATCTTCCTCTGTTTATGTGGGATGCCACCACAGCATGGCCCAATAAGTGGTGCTAGGTCCACACCTTGGATCCAAACCTGTGAACCCTGGGCCACCAAAGCAGAGAGCGCGAACTTAAGCCCTACGCCACCAAGGCCAGCCCCTACATGTGGTTCTTTTTGATCTTTCTTTCGTTTGGTTTGGTTTGGTTTGGTTTTATCTTGTTTTGTTTTCAGAATACTGGATGGATCTTTCCTGCCTGAAGATAACATCATTCTTCAGTTCTGAGAACTTCTCTTTTATTATTTTTGTGATAATTTCCTTTGTTCCATCCTCTCGCCTCTCCTTTTTTTATTAACTACCGTTAATAAAATGATGGATCTGGATTGATCTTTTTGGTCTTTTAACTTTTCTTTTATATTTTTTCATGTTTTTATGCTCTAACTTTAGGAGATTACCTTAAATTTGTGACACAACAATAATATAGCACCTTTATTTAATTTCACCAATGGTATTGTTAATTTCCAGTGTGATCTAATTTTTAGGGCATTCTCACTTTATAGGTGATTTTATTATTAACTATTTTTGAAGGTGTTAATAGAGTTTAGTGTAAAATTATTTTATCTTGTTTGAGTTCAATTCCCTCTTTCACCTGCCCCCAGTGTCATTTTTTCCCTTTACTTTTCTTGGCCATTTTCTTTTTCAGGTTGCAGGCTTTTCTCAAATATCTGGAGAACCTTCATGGTTTGATCATGATTACAAATAAAGAAAGAAGCAGGGTGAGTGGGAAGCCGTATGTACATGGGGGAGGCAATTTGACCAGCAGGCCCAATTTTATGACAAGTAGCTACAAAGGCAGCATTTTTTAAATGTCTTTGACTCTTGGGTAATTAATTTTTAATTGCTTACAGCATAGCCTATATACAAAACAGTATAATAAAAAGGAACATCTATGTCAGCACCAACCTGATTAAAAAAATAGAATGTTTAAATAACTTTGAAACCTCTGGTGTGACTTTGATAATAGCATCATATCCCATGCTGTGCTCTGGAGGTTACCAGTCTCACAATACATATATATGTATTTTTGAATAATGCATTGCTTTGTTTTACATGTTTGCAAGGTTCATGCGAATGGAAACATGTTGTAACTATTCTTCTATGGCCTATTTTTCATATTTTTTATGAACATTTTTTATGTGATATATATAACTATAGGTCATTTATTTTTATTGCTTCTGCCAGGTCACTGGGGACATAGGAACCATTTATCACTTTCAACAACATTCCTGCCTCAAGAGTTTCAGGCTAAACAGAGAGTGGAAAACCTTTGAGAGGACTGGCTTGTTGTTATGTGTTTTCAAGGTGTAGTATTTTTCCTCATCCAAAAAGAGTTGGAGTAAGCACAACTCCTCAGTCTTCCTTAGTGGGTGGATTTCTTCTTCTCCACATTCACTCATGGATAGCATATCCTCTGTGGTCCTTGGCAGCATGCAGGATGTCTAGCACTGCTTCCTACAGGGCTTGGTCCCTACGCTTTGTTTCAGGAACCCCAAGCATGAGCCATTGAAATGACACAGGCCAGCAGATACTCTTGGGACAGAGGCCAGATTCGGAACCCGCTTATCTCTTAGCATTGTTACTCTCCTCCACCGGGCACAATAAATTATCCTTACTTTTTTTGCCATCTCAGCTCTTTGTAGAAAAAGCTTTTGTACACATGTTTTATCCAACATTTCTGGGTGTGTTGTTCTAAGTTATGTCTATTTAGATGGAGATGTTGCCAGAAAGGAAGTCCCTACTATTTAATTTATTATTATTTTTTAATTTGGCAAATGTTCAGCTGCTGTATATTTGAAACTGGTGTTATGGGAAAGATATGGCTGTGACTATGTGTGTTGGGGTATTAACATTTTGTGTGCGTATTTTCAACTGTCCTTCCATCTTCAGTCCCACATTTCACTACTGTGCTCGCTTTTACCTAAAGTCTTAGTTTCTGGGCCTTTCTGGAATGCCTCTGTGAACATCAGCTCCCTAGAACATAAATGTAGCCCACTCAGCCTTTATGGCGTACCTAAAACTTTTCTCAATATGTTTCATCATTCCTCCACTCATTTCTTAATTCCAGAAATTTGTTAAAATGTCTTTTCTTTTAAAGACCCACCTCCTGTTATTTTTATTGGTATAGGTCTATTACTTTCAAAGAGATCTCTTGTCTATCATTAAATGGTATCTCAAGAAGTTAGAGGGTATAAAATACAGTAGTCTGTCCTCTTGGACTTAAGGCTTCCCCAGGTCCTTTATTCTTTTAGACAGTCTAATGCCTTTAACTTAAATTATATTACATAATCATCATAACCACGGTGTGAGGAAAATTATTGTTGCTGCTATTTGTTAAAGAACTTCCAAATTAGAATTACATAATTAAATAAGAATTGATTCCATAATGTTGTTTGCTACATATTTTGTGTATAGGAAACTCTCTGTTTCCTTCTCAGTTAGATTAAAATAGTACTCAAACCGAAACCTAACTGTCACATAGGGTGTAATAGGAGTACCTGAGGTTTTGAATATCGGTAGATAAAGTAGAAGTCAGGAAACCTGGATTGCGGCACAGGGCTGCATAGTTCAAAGAACACAGACTTCAGTATGAATTTTGGAGTCATCACTAACACTGGAGTGAGACTGAGGCAAACTACTTAACTCATCAGATCATCAATATCAGTATCTCCAATTTAAGAAAACCATATATAGTTTTCAATTGTAAATTCAATTTCAGGTGCACTTTAGAAAGATTATATTGAAAATATTAAATGAGACACGTAAAGCAATTAACACATTGCTTGGTACCTAATAGGCAGTCAAAACATGGTTTGTCTTTCACATTCCCTGCCTTGACTTTCCCTTCCTTCCACTTCCTTAGAATAACACCTGCTACAAAACACAAATATTGGCTAATTGGATTCTTGGTGAAGTCCACTGCAAGAAACAAATTTTGTCTACTCTGAGTTTTCCCTCTCTTATCAAGACTTATCCTCTTGGGCTGGACTCTGGTCCCTAACTCAGCAAGTGCTATTGGCGGAGTGGAGGGGTCAGGCTGAGTCTCTATGTTAGGTACTATGTAAATAATTTCATTTTTTCAAATGAGTCACACTTTTAGTTCATGCATTGCTCAAAATGTCAAAAATCAACTTAGATTTTAAATACCATTTATGATAATTTCAGGTGACCTTTAGGTTTTGGAAAGTATGCTTAGCAATTATTCATCTATCAACTTGCTAATGTCTACTGGATTTTACCCTTTTGCATTATGCGTACATTTTAATGGTGTGATATAAAAGCAATTTATTCCTTATGCATTGGAAAGATCTTTTAAACACAGCTCAGCCATCAGCCTCCCTCACTCACCGTAGTCTCTGGGATCCTTGCAAAAGCCTGCTTTTGATATTTCTTATATTTATACCAACAATCTGGTTGTGATTTCTCACCCTTCCTAGGGAGTTACAAACAGATGATCAAAGCTATATCATCTTTGAGGCTGAGGCATTCACTGAGATAAAAATAGGAAAATAAGTGTACTCTCCAGGAAACAATCATCATTATTTCATTAGTTTGAGCCAGTTTTTCCTAGGTATAAACATTAGGTTATACAAGGTAACTTTGACATAGTCTTACACTCAAATATATATAATGCCATGATATGTGTGTTGTAAAACTGTTTTAAATACCATGGGAATAGAGAGAGTGTCTGCAAATGGCAGGCTTGGGATGGGCTTTAAGCAAGAGGTAGGTTTTAAATCATAGTAGGATTTTGACAAGCAGAAGTACAGAGAGATAAACATTCCCAACACAGGAAAAGTAATGTGGGGTGTGTATATGTGTGCATGGTTTTGCACTTTATAGTACGCCTCGCTCTTTGGTTACAAAGGTACTGAGACTGATATGAAATTGCTTAAAGCATTACATTTTGGAGACATAGTTACAGCATGCAAGATTTCAAGAATAAACTGGAATCAGGGGCTTAAATACTGTAGAACTTCTTGTTCTGCTTCATATTTCTATTCCTTTCTGTATGTTCGCTTCACTGTGTGATTTACTGAAGAGTAGAGTCTCTTGTTTTCCTGTCTATATGGCTTTCCAAACCCCTGGAATTTATTTCTCTTTCATTAAAAGATTGACCAAACTGGGCCTTGAATCTCTTAGCCTCACTTTCAAATTCTCCAGGGAAAATAGTCATTCGGCCATTTTGTTTAAGATCTCACCCTTAGTCCAAGAGATTTTTCTAAAGCATTAAAGTCACATTGAAGAAAGGTGGCTTCTTTGAGACCTGTGGGTGCAACCAGGTGAACAAGGTAGGATAGAAAGCTCCAGTTCCTATTAAAAAGGAGAGATCTAGAATAACCACCCTACAAGTACCCACTTAGGTGGTGAATATTTGAACATCTGACATTTTAGATGTAATAAAGTACAAATGTGGAAGCATAAAAGGTAATAAAATTTAAAAAGTTAGTTGGAATGATGTCATGAGGACTTTTAATGAAATTCCAAGGAATTAGAATTTTATTCTTTATGCAAGGAAGAGGCATTAAAATTATTTAAGTAGGACTATGGCACTATTAGTAGTATCTCTAAGTAGATTCACATGGAAGCAAAATATAGACACAAGGACCATTAGGACAGCGACTGCAAGGTTTCAGATGAGAAATGATGGTTTAGAGTTGTGGCATTAAGACTAGAAAGGAGAATTCTAGTGTGAAGTTGAGTCAACCGGATTTGGTGTCTGATTTTATGTAGGAGGAATAGGGAGATGAGATGAGAAATTTTAGACAACTAATTCTTCAAAAATAGTTTCTCATACGGGGTAGGCGCAATGGCCGAGTGGTTAAGTTCACGCGCTCCGCTGCAGGCAGCCCAGTGTTTCATCGGTTCGAATCCTGGGTGCGGACATGGCACTGCTTGTTGAGCCACGCTGAGGTGGCGTCCCACATACCACAACTAGAGGAACTCACAACTAAGAATATACAACTATGTACCAGGGGGCTTTGGGGAGAAAAAAAAAGGAAAAAAAAATAGTTTCTCATATTTATGCTGTACTAACATGGCTTGGAGTGATTTAAAAAGGTGAAAATGTCTATCTTCTTTCATTGTTATGGTCCAGATGCTCATCCTTTGCAGGGAGCACTGAGTGAAAGCCAGGAGAATGGGCTTTTGACTTTGTATTTCACTGGACCAAAGCGTATGGCATAAGTTTTCCACAGGAGAAAGCTACACTACATAATGGACTGTTGTATGCAATCAAGAGGTATTAAACCAAAAGGAGGCTCTATAGATAAATTGATTTGGGAAATGCTGAGTTAAACGATTTTAGAGAAGTTTCTTATTCCCAAGGCAACTCCAGACCTTTAATATATTAATGTTCTGTGTGAATCTTTGAAGGGAGCAGTATGGTATGCAGAGTCTCCCAGAGGAGCATGAAATCTCTCTTTAGAAGGAAACCTCTATGGACTAATATTGTTTGAAATGCAATGTGAAATTCTGCTAAATGTACAGCTTCCGTAGGATCAAAAATGCTGTCTCCGTGGTGAATATTATTTAGGATGTTTCATCTTAGAGTGCAATGATTCAACTAGAATCAGAAGATACACATTGCACTGTATTAAAATGACTAGGAGTGCTTAAAACAATGAAAATGGCTCTCACCTTCTTTCAGATTTGTGGCCCAAATACTGATCCTTCTGTATGCTGAGTGAAGACCAGGATGAGTTTATGACCTTTGCCTTCCTAATGGAACTCAACACGTCATGTGTTCTCCAGAGGAGAAAATTATACTAGTTATTGGATTTTCAGAGTTCCTTGGCTTGTACCTTAACAGAGAAAACCCTAACCCTAACCCTACACTGACACTAAAGCCATGGAAATAAAATAAAATAAAATAAAAATTCAGAGTAATAGATGATGAGAGAACTAGTGGACATTGAGCAAGAATGGTTCAGACTTGCAATATCTTAATATCCTGCTGTATTATATGGTGGAACAGTTTTAGGAAAATCACTTTGAAAGTGAAAGTGAATGTGGTTGATTTCTGGGCATTTAACTTTGATCAACTTTTTCCTTTAGAAACAATTTTAATAATAAAAAAATTTTAAAGGAGAAGGTATTTATTAAATAATAAATAAAAATATGCATTCTCTTATTCTTTGTTGTCTTCATTAATTGCAAATTGAATTTCAGATAGCTTCAGAAGTTTGGGCCACCCCTGAGAATTTTTAATCATATAATGATAAATCTGAACATTCTGCATCATTCTTTATCCACATGTATTCTTTGAATGATCTACATCAGAATTATTTAGGGGGACTCCACTAAACACCTTCTGAATCAAATTCTCCAAGGATGTGGCTTGAGAATCTTCAATTCTAATAAACATTCACGTGATCTTATGCACACGGCATTTTGAGAAACACTACTATAGTCCTAAGAATTCACAATTGTCACTGTCACTAAAAACAAGTGTCCAAAATTACAGGCCAACCAAAGACACAGTGTTCATTAGTTCATTAGCTCACACACTACGCACTTTCATTGTGATTGCTTCAAAGATATTCGAGGGTATAAGACATTGCGTGTGCTCTGAAAGATCCTACATGATTCTTCTGTTTTTCATATTAAACCGATAAATAAAAAGAAATTCTGTGGTATACTGTGAACAGAAATATTGTTTGGCATTTCTAGAGTTCCATTCCTCCAAGGAAAAGTTTTTTTGGGGAAGTCTAGTTCTCAAAAGCGGTTTACAATTAGTTTATCCACTGTGGAGGTGGATACAAATGATAAGAGTTTCATACACAATGTATTTTTAATATGTAATTCCTCCTAAGCCTTCGGAAGAAATGTCTATCAAATCGAATGGTTGATGCACTTTGAACGCTTCGCTCCAAAAAGAAGATGACATTTTTTCATTAGTTTAAGATTTATATGCTAAAGTATCTGTCACAATAATAATAAAATCTGACAGTGTAGATCATATGGGTTTTCATGCAGCAGAGGTAATGTGTTCTTTGGAAGATATAAGTGACAATTTGTTCAAATCAGAGATTTAAAAAATTTAGACAAGCACGGGAGCTCCAAAACTTTATATTTTACCATTTCAAAATCATTCATTTAATGATATTTATGTCATGTCAGCCATACTGATTAGTATTTTGTATATAAGAATGAATACAAGTTATTATTTCATCATGTACTGTTTTGGTTATTAAAAAGTCAGGTGCCAATCAGCTCAAATGCATCTATAAAGAGATGTTTTTAGGTATAAATTCTAACATAATTATTTTGTGCTATAGCTGAGTTCTCTGTACCATTTTTTTTTTTTTTTTTTTTTTTGCTTTGGTAGCTGCAGCATGTGCAATTCCAATCCACTCTATGCAAAGAGTACTGAAAAATATGCACATGCCTCAAACTCCAAACAAAGAGAAAAGGATGCCTTCTCAGAAAAATATATAAAGAATTAACGTAGTACAGCCACTGACTTTCTGCCTTGCACCAAACTCCCTGTTCATGGAATTGTCCTGCAACTAGATGGCATTCCTCTAGTGAAAGGCCACATTTTATTCATCATTGCCATCCCAGTGTCATGTACTGGTCATAGGAGGTGCTTAATAAATGCAAGCCAAACACAACTGAGAGGGAAGTAAAATGTTCACTACGTATCATTAAACTGCATTAAGGGCTATAAGTGAATTATACAGATATTTAGTGAAATTATAAGCACAAATACTTCTGTGTCTACATTCAAGAAAGAAAATAAATGGTGGGAAAACCACATTTTAGGTTTCCTTTAAATCTGTGTTCCCAAGTGTTCCAACTAATCATATATTTAGTTTGAAATAACTAGGGAACACATGTAGTCTCTTAGAGCACTATTTAATGCTAAGAGATAATAATTTATCTGAAAAGAATTAATACAGTTTCTAAAGTGCCTTATATATTCTCAGGCAGTAGCTTATGTTGTGGAAGTTTAGCTTCTTAAGACTTAATTTTTCTACACACGGAATGTTGATTTTAGTTTCTTTACTTAAAGAGACCTTTAGAACAGTCATCATTTTTCATTCTCTAAGCTGCATTCCGTTGTCAAATCGTATTTTACATGAATTCTGCAGAAACTTCAAGTTGTACCCTCAGGGAAAGAATCTCATCCCGTCTCTAGCCCAAGAAGGATTAATCACAGATAAGTATAATGCAGCACTAGAGCATTTTATAACATCGCTAAAACATCATTATGTAAACAGAGTTCCAGGAACTTTCAGAAATAAAAAGAGAAGCTCTCATATCAAAGCTTACATTAGAAATAAGAACTCTCTCCATAGGAAAAGTTTCTCAGGAAATTCTTTGGATGTACATAGTCAAACACCTTCCACAAAACCATGCAACATGAGGGAAGCTGGCATACCGATCCTCAGCGTTTCTGGATCAACATTCTCCTATGCTTCAGTGCTACTGTCCTTTCATTTTCATTATAAGATCTTCAAGTATGGACTTCTTGATAGGCCTTCTAGTGTATCTTGTGTATAGAGTCCTTAAGTGAGGTAAAATGGATTTTCTGAAGACTTAAAATTTAATGTCTATTTTTAAAACGCTCATGACACCAAGTGTCATCCAAATAGCAAACACCTCATAAACACCTTCAGAGTACATCATGCAAACAGTTTTATATTAAATAAAAAGAATAAAGCAAACTCTTGTGTATGTGTGCATATATGTACATATGCACGTGCAAAGCATTCATGTATGTGCAATCTGTAGTTTGGGGGGCCTGTTTAGAAGGAATTCACAATGCAAGGATTGGCGTTTAGGTAAGTCTGAAAAAATAGGGACAGGTATGAGAAGAGAGCATTCCATAACTCTGCCTTTTATTTTGCTTGGTTATTCTTTTATAATAATTATAAAAGTATGTAAAACATTTTTTTCAGGAAGGATGCACTGTAATGTTCTAGTAAAAAGCAACATCAAAATCTCATTGACTCATATCAAGAAAGGTAGCTACCTTGCTGCTTCCACATGTCCCTTGCATATCGGCAGGGGGAGCTCTGCACATCTTTCTACTTGGAATCAGAGCAGCTTCCATCTTGGACATTGCAGGTTCCAGTGCCTGAGAGAAAGGAGAAATCTCTGTAGAGAGTTTTCCTGTAAGTTAAAAGCTCCACACTAGAGTGGCATAAGGTATTTCCACACATAAGTTACAGCCTAGAATTAGTCATTTTGTTCCATCTACCCCAAAGATGGTCAGCAAATACAATCCTACCAGGTGACTAGAGGGAGAGAAGAACCAGCCAGGTTTGGGTATTTAGTACCGATGACTCCCTCTCACATGTACTTTGATCCCATGAACAAGTCTTTGAACCGGTGCAGAAATAAGCATAATATGAAGGAAGTGTCCCCTAAGGTGGTAAGTCTAGGAAACATGGCTGGCATTTTCTTTTCAGAAGAATGCCCAATTAACTCTGTCACTTTCGTCCAGCACTGTAGAGCACTTCTCATTATCCTGAGTCACTTTATTGTACAGTCTGAAAAATTGCCTGGCTCATCCCTGAGATTATGAGCTCCTTGAGAAAATTTACCATTTCTCATTCCGTTCAGCACAGGGCCTGACATATTGTAGGTACTCCATAAATTTAATAAGTAAATGAATGGCTTTCAGAATGCCTGGAACCTCTTAATCAGAGGGCTGAATGAGATTTATACCACACTCAACTTTGATGATTTCTTACAAATAAAACCAAACTTTAGGTCTTTATAATATCACTTTATTCTGTTTAGTTATGGAATCACCCAATTCCATAGACAGATCATCATTTTTAGTAGCCAGGTCATGTTATCTTCATCTTTGATGTCATAGTTAAGGAGATATTTTTGCAAATGGGGTATTTTAGAAGCCAATGTCTAGAAACAAGGACTGGTAGAAAGCCAGAATTCAGTGTCAAAGACAATGTAAATAATGAAGCCTAGAGGCTTAGAGATTTCCAAAGATTATTTTAATTATAGCTCAGAAACATATGCATCCATCTACATTGTAATACAATTGGTTTTTTAAAAAGTACGTTTTCTTTTCTATCCCGTCCTTTTACTTGATATTTGTACTAGATGTTGTACCTGCCCCCACCACGTGAGTGAAGTAGTGACCTCTGATTTCAGATTGAAAGCTATGTTCTTCCTTCTCACACAGAGAAAGAGCTAGAAACAATCACCTATTTAAAAATTCCATCTTCATAGCCAAGAAACCTTGTTTATCAGATTATTTTAATAATCACCTAGGCCTTCCCTACAGGCCCATTTTAAATAGGTTGAGTCAGTTGAGGGCTTATTCATTTCATAAATAAGCAAAGGAAAGATGTTACTCAAGCTCCTAGAGCTTTAAACTACTCAAACTTTGGGTAATCTTGGGTTCAGAATTTTGCTTCCTATAATGATCTTTCTATCAATCCCTTAGATGATGAATAGATCCAGAGATGATAAAATCACTTCTGAATCTAAATGTTTATAAGAATTAGCCCGCAAAAAAGTGTGATGACTAGGATAATTTATTAACGTGTATTGCAGCTTAATAAAATTTAATTGACTTAAACTATCTCCCATCCCATCCCCTGCAAAAGCAATGGTAGAGCGGTGACTCTGGGTGGGGCAGGGGGCGGGCTCTCATAAATGCTAAGTCTAGATGTAGGGCAGCATTCATGCAAGGCTTGATTTGTCAACTCAGGTGAGAACACCAAGAATCTATTATTTTTCCTTGTAATCACTCTCATTCATCCATCCAATTCCTGAGCCATGGTATCATTTAATTGTTGCTGTTTAATAAACCACCTCAAAGCTAAGTGGTTTAAAAGACGATGATTTGTTATTTCTCACATTAATGTTGGTTGGCTGTGGTTCCTCTACTGCACTCACTGTGTAACTTCATTAAGTTGAGGGTCCGCTGAGTTGCAAGGTCCAAGATGGCCTGACGCATAGGTCTGAGCGTTGAAGTTGGCTGTCATCTTGAACACCATGGATCTCTTCCTCGTGGTATACCAATCTCCAGCAGACTAAACTGGCTTCCTCACATGGTAGTCTTAAGGCAGAGTTCCAAAAGAATGAAAATGGAAGCTTCCAAGGATGAGTCTCAGAGTTGCACAATGTTCTTTCTTTCATCTTCTATTGGTCAAAGCAAGTTAGAAAACTGACCTAGATTCAAGAGATGAGGAAAGAGTCTTCATCTCTTGATGAGAGGTTTGGAAAAGGAATACAGTAAGGGAGCATGGCCACAGGGAGTTTTGAATCACTCTCTCATAATGTCCAAGAATAGTTGCTTTATTTGCAAACTTCATGTTTTCACACAACTCCATACCATCCAATGAATGGCAATGTATATTTTAGTAGTTCTTGCAGAAGAAGGGAGAGATTGATTCCTTTACTTGAAGTTCAGGCAAATATCTGACTGATCTTTGGAGCCAGGAAAATGGTACGTAAGCCAAGTGGGGCCTAACACCTGCAGCTGGGAGTTGAGTCAACAGCACTCAATCTACATGGCTGACTATTAATGTTTTATTAAAATAAGATTAAGGTATCCCTTCCAGAATAAGGAAGATCACATGCTGAATAGTAAAAGCCAATGGAGTTCACTGCACACTGCTAGGAAAGGAGAGTGCAAACTTCACTACAAATCTCTCGACAAAAACACTAGTGCCTTTTTTGCCTTACCCTCTTTCCTTTCTTGTTGATGTTTTGCACTTGGAATTAGTATGATATGAATTAAGGTCGTCATCCTCCATATGTTCTTTATATGACCTTAATTGTCCTCTCTAAGCCTCAGTTTCTTGAAAGAATATGAGTAATGATTGTGATAAGAGTGTTGAGAAACCTAAATGAGATAATCTATGGTAAGTAACTAGCAGAGTATGCTGCAACTAGTAAACACCTCCCAAGTGACATGTACCACCATCAGCATCAACAACATCGTTAGCAATATGACAAAAAAACAGCGTAGTGAAAATTATCTACGAACATATTATTTTCTGAATAGTTCCCTTCAATTGAATATGTTTACTTTAAAATTTGAGGTTATTACACTTCTATATGTGAATCATTTCAATAAATAAACACAATTAGACTTGTCGGTGTCGCAATCCAATGTACACATCAGGATAGATGCAGAGGGGGTTGATGGCCACTCTGAGTTTATTATAACCAGCGTTTCAATATATACACAGCTTACATCTGTTAAACACGCACAGGTGTTCTAGATGAAATAATTAACGAATGCCAAGAATTCTTAGTGATTTCTCAAGGAGCCCTCCCTTGGGATCTGTTTTGATATTATCATGTTATTGCTGTGCTCGTATATTTCTATCTCGGAGCAGGCAAGTTCTCTTAAGCAACGGCCCCTCCTGCTCCCGATATCGATATCGTTTCTCCATCTGTGCCCTGGGGCAGCCGATGCCTGTCTTAGGTTGCCTCCCCCTGGAGGTCTTACCCGTCATTGGCTAACCGGCCTTCTCACCTCCGGATCATAGTTTGTTGGCAAGCTTTTTCCAGAGATTATTAACCCTTCCTGTGTCAGGGGCGGCTACAAGTCTTTCAAAAATAAAATGCATAGGATGACCAGGTAGCAAAATCCTGTCTGTTATGCTGAACCAATTCTCATAGATGCATTCTAGAAACACGTATGATCCTCCTGGGCTTCTATGGAAATTTTACAACCGCAGGTATGAGCATAATCTTAGTCCATCAAAACTCACTTAGTGTAAGTCCGTACGTTTGAAGTGCACTCACAAAATGATTTGCAAAGAACCAGGGAATACTGTAGCTCAGGAAGTTTAAAGATGACCTAGATTGTGTACCAGAATCATTTCAAAATTGGCCAAATGGCCTTAAGCAGCACTGAACAAGAACTCTTCTCGGAATTCAAACTTGAAATATATGCATGCTTTTTGATTACTCATTTCTATAACATGACTCACATGTCCTTTCACAGAATTTTAAATGAAAAAACAGAAGACAGATACAAGACAGGATGGACTTGTTTAACTCTGGTTGGGGATCTGATTTGTTCTTTCACTTTCCTGCTTCCAAATTTCACTTCAGCTTAGTTTCTGGCTTTGTTCTCCTCTTGATTTGATTATTGAGGTTTGAGAATCTGTTTTTAAAGTAACTTAAGAGCGGAAAGTCTTTTTCACTTTCAATCACATTTACTTGGGCATACAGATATGTCTTGGTAGCTTTGTCCTCAAGCCCTTATTTCTTCCCAACAGCAAGCACCACTCCAAAGTATGAGAGCAGCTTGCATTAGCTCTAACATGCAAGCCCTCTCATTGCCTGGGAGACACTCAGGCAATTTATGATCATTTGTTGCAAAGAGGCTCTGCCATTTCTCTCAGCCAGAAGGAAAATAGCATTGCCTCCTCAATTGCATCTCAAGGACTCAGCTAATGGAGCCCTGGTGCTCTTCTCTGGATAGAAATATCTACAAAGGCTTGGAGAGCTCAGATCAAGTATTTTCACTGTCAGCCACCAAAGGCGCTCTGCCCCCTGCCTGCCACAATTACAGGAACTTCGAGCCAGCAGAAATAGGCAATCTGAAATTTCTTCTAATGCTCCTGTCAATATTGAACTATGGATTGCCTGAAAAAGAGTCATTCTTTTCCCCTAGTGCTCAAGTGCATTGTGAAGGATCTTTAACAGTCTGTGTCAATCTGGGACATGAAGCTTAGAGGCTCTGCTATACCCGCTCACTAATGGCCCCACAACATGCTGTACGGAATTACTGACTCCGTGCTGGGTATAGAGGGGGCACTTGTTCCAATATGTGGACCTCTTCCAGAAGATGAGAAGACACAAGCAAAGGAACTAGGAAGAAAGATTATGACAAAGTGGATTGTAGAGCATGAGTGGTTGCTACAGCAATGAAGTCTAGAGAGAAGAAACGATTCTGCGTTCATGCCTGTTAGTGAGGGGGTCACCAATGGAATTAGCAGGCCTCAGGACTTCGATTGGTTCTTTTGTTCTTTAATAGGAAGCTATCCAAGGCTGAGGTAGAGTTCCCCAGACCTGTGGACTCAGAAAAGGGTAGAGAAATACCTCAGTGTACCCAGTGACTTTTCCTTCAGTTAGTACAACTTCTTCAAAGCATTTCTTATTGAATGTAACTCAGTTATTCTGTATGTCTAGACCCACAATGCCACCAGGTGCGAGATTCAAGAGCCAACATTATTGAGGATCGTGTAGCTTGCTCCTTCAGAGCACAGTTAACTTGCAGAGGATAATTAAGAGTGTGTACAGCAATAGGAGAAGAATCTTGTGCCTTAGCCATTGGTTGTTAGCTATGTAGAACTTCCCATCTATGTAACAATGAGACCAGTTAAGTGATGTTGTTCACCTTAAATATTAGATGTTTTAATAGCTGCCTGTTCTACAACTGCCACTTACTCTATCATTATTAGCTAATCCACTTGAGAAAAGTGTTGTCTTTGTGGATTCTTACAATTGTGAAAACTGAAATATTATTGTCTCCATATTTTTCAAAATTGAAAATACAAGATCAACCCTTAGCCCTTAAAGTGGCACTAATGTAAATAGTGCTAAAGTCTAGAGGCTAGAGAAAGGAAAGAGCAGAGAACAATAAAAATTTTCCCATCAATTGAAATGCAAAACCTTTTCCAAACCATTTTTGAACAGAGAAAATACTCTTTAATTATTGTTGAGTTTTACCTTTCTTGTACAAAGCGAGAGGAAACAAGAACCAATCACAAGGGTTACTCAGTGAACCCCTCCCATTTCAGATCAAATATTCATTGAATGACTAGACACAGGGAGAGGAGGAGAAGTCAAACACCTTGCATTCCAGGAGCTTATCATCCAATGGAGGACACCAGATGCCAACAATCATCTATTACAAGAGGAAGAAATAAATGCAGTGTAAATCCAGGTGTACGAAGCATGGCACAGAGCACAAGGAGTGAAGGCACAGGTGAAGCAGTAATTGATTTGAAATGGGGACACCTGGAAATGCTATACCGACACGGGGTCCTAAAAGTACACTGAGATCTGAGCTTGAGGAAAGGAATCACAAATATAGCAGAATGAGAAAAAAGCATGAGAGAATGTACACAACTATGAACTTGCATGGCCCACTCAGGGAATGGGGTGTAGAGCAGAATGACAGAAGCCTGGGATACACGTAGGATGTGTTAAGACAGTAGCTAAATCATGAGAGTCTTGATTCAGAGAGATTTATATGTATTACATATAGCCTATATTTTTTATTTTGGTAAGATATACATAAAATTTACCAATTTAGCCATTTTTAACTGTATAGTTCAGTGGTACTAAGTATATTCACGCTGTTGTGCAATCATCACCAACATCCCTCCAGAACTTTTCACATCTCCTCAAACTGAAACTGACACCCATTAAACAAAACTTCTCAAATGTCCATTTCCCCAGCCCTTGAAACCATCATTCTGCTTTCTGTCTCCATGAATTTGATTACTCTAGGTACCTCATACAAGAGGAATCCTACATATTTGTCCTTTTGTGATCTGCTTATTTCACTTAGCATAATGTCTTTAAGGCTCACCCATGTTGTAACGTGTGTCAGAATTCCATTCCTTTCTGAAGGCTGAACAATATTCCATTGCGTATATATGCCACATTTTGTTTATCCATTCATCCAGTGGACACAGTTTGCTTCCACCTTTTGACTATTGTGAATAATGCTGCTATAAAAATCTGTTTACAAATATCTGTTCAAATTCCTGCTTTCACTTCTTTTGTATATACCCAGAAGTGGAATTGCCAGATCATATGGTAATTCTATTTTTAATTTTTTTTTTTGAGGAAGATTAGCCCTCTGCTAACTGCTGTCAGTCCTCCTCTTTTTTGCTGAGGAAGACTGATCCTGAGCTAACATCCATGCCCATCTTCCCCTACTTTATATGTGGGACGCCTACCACAGCATGGCGTGCCAAGCGGTGCCATGTCCGCACTTGGGATCCGAACTAGCTAACCCAGGGCCGCTGAGAAGCGGAACATGCGAACTTAACCACTGCGCAACCAGGCCAGCCCCTCTATTTTTAATTTTTTGAGGAAACACCGTACTGTTTTCCATAGTGGAGGCACCATTTACATTCCCACCAGTAGTACATACAAGTTCTCCATATCCTCACCAACATGTGCTGTTTTCTGTTTGTTTGTTTGTTTCTTGTATAACAGCCATCCTAAAGGGTATGAAGTGGTATTCATGCATACTATTTTAATTAACTATTTTTCAGAACAACGCTGCAAGGATGACATTATTATCCAATTTTATAGATAAATAAATAAACCAAGGGACCTGAAATAACTTCCCCAAGTGTCTTGGTTAGTAAATGGTATAACTAAGAAGATATTTGACGCTAGGTATATAAAAATGTAAAGGCATGCATTTATTATAATAGTAGCATGAAATTTGTTTTATAAGAAACCAATTAATAGGGCTGGCACTTGTGGCAGATGAGGCACAATCTTGTCAGCTCATCTGAGCCTTATCTGTTCCACCTTGCTGTATCCTCCATTTTATCTACAAGTGGGTGCCTTGTACCCTCACATTGTGCACAGTACTGGTTCTAATCCACTTCTCTTAATTCATCTCATACATATTACCACATCCCAGCATTTGAACTCATGACTTGCTTCCTCATCCTTTACACCCTTTTTACCAATAGCTCCAAACAACTTCTAGGTATTCTTTCTGAAACATGATATGGAGTCTTTTTTGGATTTGGTTGTCTTATGCCACCATGAAAAGGGTATATATGATTCACGAAGGCCCCAGGCAACTCTACTCAGCATGATTCTCCAGAAACATGATTCTTATTTTGTTTTCTCTGGGACCTTGAGTAGCATCAAGAAAGAGTCAAACTATTTTCAGAAGATGGTTTTGGAAGCAATGGAAGCATTAAGTACTCAAGAACAATAATTAAGAAACTATTAAAATAATAGTTGAAGTAAAAGGTAATGAAAATCTGACCTAATGGATCTAGTAGTAAGCATGGAAAGAGGCAGAACTGATAAGAGTGGTGATATAGGGGATGAGGAGGTTTCGGAGTGGATGATGGCTTGTGGTTAGTGGACTGACGGAACTGCTAGTCTAAATGATGGGAGAAGAGTAAGTTTAAAGGAGTTCATATAACAAATCAAATTTTGGATCCATAAAATGTAAAGTGAATGAGGAGATTTTTCCTAAAAAAGGGTTATTTAGGTCAAAAAAAGTCAAGTGTAATGTTTAATTTTATGTGTCAACTTGATGGGTCCACAGGGTGCCCAAATATTTGGTGAAACATTTATCTGGGTGTGTCTATGAGGATGTTTCTGGATAACAATAACATTTGAAGGTAGTGTGAGGGAATCAGATTGCTCTCCCGAAAGCAGGTAGCCCTCATCCAATCAGCTGAAGGCCTGAATAGAACAAAAAGGCTGGCCCTCCCACAAGTAAAGGGGAACCCCTCCTACCTGATTACCTTAGCTGGGACGTTGTTCTTTTCCTGCTTTTGGACTCAAACTGAAACATCAGATCTTCTTGGGTTTCAAGTCTGCCAACTTTTAGACCGTAACTTCACCATGGACTCCCTTGGGTCTCCAGCTCACCATGGTAGATCTTGGGACTTCTCATCCTCAGTAATCACATGAGCCAATTCCTCAAAATGAATAAATAAATGCAATTGGCTCTGTTTCTTTGAAGAACCTTTGCTGACAAAAACCTCCAACCATTAGGAGGTAAGAGGTAGGCAGAGAACAGAAGAGGGACCTTAGGAATGAAAAGACATTCTGATAAGTACAGTGTCATAAAAAGCAAGGAAGATGGGAGTTTCAAGAAATAATACAGTCCATAATATTAAAAGCTACTGGATGGTCAAAAGGAACAAGGGCAAGAAGATGCTATGGGATTTGACCATTGAGTGCTTATTAATGATTATGTAAGAGTGATTTCAGTGGAATAGTGGATCCAGAATTGGATTGTAGGGGACTAAGGAACGACTCTGAGATGATAAAATACAGGCAGGTTAAGTCATCTACTCTGTAGAGAATGCAGCTAGCAAAGTGAAGGGGAAACTGGAGAACAGCTTAAGGAAGGAAGAAGATCAGTATTTATTTTGGCACCTGAGAGGACTGAGCATATGGAGAAATAGAGACAGAAAATGATGGGAAGAGGAATATGTGTAGTCCAAGAGGATGCATAAGGGTAAAGAAACCAAAAATGCATAATTAGGAGCAGTCTCGAGAACTCATAAGGGTGAAACATGGAAAAGAATAGGAAGTTTTTTAGTGAAGACTTATTTGAGGAAGAGGGTGAATGAAAATTCAGAATCACTTATAATGGTCATGGTAATCAAACATAGAACTTTAATTAAAAACAAAACTTTAATGTTTCAAAATCAGACATAACACAAAGCCACAATAACACCAAATTAAGAACAAAAACAAAACCTTTGATATGTCAAAACAGTTACTATTTATTATGCCCCAGGAATGTCAAAGTGTTTTATGAAGCATGCCAACAAACCCTCAGACTAAGTCCAGGAGGTAGACTTATAGAGTCCCTGTTTTGAAGAAAAGAAAATTGGAGGCTACAAGGTGAAAAAATCTGCTTGAAACTAGTGAAGCGAGAATACGATCACTTGTTAAGTAATACAAACGATGATACTCTTTCCCATAGAACTACAATGTTCCAACAGTTAGCATTTTGGGAGGGAAAATACAGCAAATATAGCCATTAGACAGCAGAATATAGCGCGTGTATAGTGACTCACTGCAGGGCAATAACCAATAAATCAATACATATGTATTGTATGCCTGTTATTCCACACAGGGGGGAGAAAAGGGGTTTAGCACCTGGAAAATAATTAAGGGATAGTTGATAATAAAATTAATGAGATGTTCTTCCACTTTGCATTATGCAGAAAGCTAATATATTCATCCCTTCCAGCTTTGCACAACCATTCTTTTCCACATTGTATGTATCACAGCTCTTCTGGTACTCTTTTCCTTTAAGGCACTTTCTTTTCTCACATAAACAAACTAATTTTTCTATGACATAACATATTCTATCAATAATACAATTATTTAAGTTTAGGTTTACTGTTAATATGATTTAAAGGAATTGTAAATATCTGAAAGTACTCAGAAAGTGCATATATGAAGGTTTCAGTGAATGTTGAATCAAAAAAAGAAAGAACAAATGAGTCAGCAACTTAAATTGAAGATACATTTCTGTACCGGAAAAATCAGGCATATCTTCTTGAATCCAACCATTAGATTGTTCTAAGCTTCTCACAAATGGAATAAACAACAAGAAAAAAAATGACTGAGTTTCAATAGCAATAAAACTCTAATCAAAGAAAGAACAAAGGCAAATTAGAAGGAATATAAGAAATACAAACAAAGCAATAAGTCATTTAAGAAAGGTAAGTTGAAATTGACAAAAACATCACCATTGCTGGATTAGCAATTTAACAGTAGAAAAATCAGCTTGAAACACTGAGGGACAAAGGAAAAAAGAAGCCAACAAAGAATAATTAGACATCAACTGTATGTGAGCAAAGTAGTTTCTGGTATTTTCATGAGTTTCAACTTAAGTAGCAGCCATTGCCACTCTCTCGAATCAAAGCAATTTATCATCCATGAACAACTGCCAACGAGAGCATCACCGGGGACACACTGAGGTTGTGTTTTTACCGGGCCTGGGTTTTCATATAAAAGTATTGAATTTATCTGCACTGTGGAGAGTTGCTTAGCTCAGTGTCAAGGGAAAAGGCCCATCTTACTAGTAGTGATGTTATCTTAGTTATTGTAGCCTGTCATAGTCTGAAGAAGTGGGGAAGGAGAGATGCACATAGCCACAGTTGCAGACAAATTGGAATTTGGTTTTAAGAAGCCCCATGTTACTGACCTTGCAGTTTCCACAGAGAGGGCCTAATTTAGGCCAGAGAATTTTGAGGGCCCAGAGATCCCATCTCGAATCCTCACAAGCTGAAGTAAATGTGTTTTAAAACAAAAAAATATATATTAACAGTATAACTCTGCTCTTTTCACTTTAAAATCAGATTGGAATGTAGTCCCACTGATAGCCTGCATAGAGGAAGACCCATAAATATGTAATGAGAAGCTGTGTATGCACTTAGAAAAGCCTGCATACATCGACCAGAGAAGGCGAATGTTTGGAGTTTGGAAAAGTAGCTTGAGATGCTCTAAAGTTGAGGAAACATTTCAGAATTTTCAAAGGGCATATCCAAATGTGCCGCTGGCTGTGATAGGGCAAAAAATTGGCATCCTTCATGAAAGTGTAATGGCTGTTCACACGCTCCACTAGAGCCTAAAGTGACAAATGAATGGGTTTGCCCACAGGCCTCAAAAACCCTGGATGGAATAAAGTGACAAGGATTTCTATCACCATTTAGACAATAGTCTCTGTTTTCTCTTCTTAGAAACAGACTCTGTTGGAGGGTAAAAGGAATCAGCTTTGGTATAGCTTCCTTTAGCCAAAGCACAGATGTAGCATCTGTTTTAAGATTCTGCTATGGTAGAGATGTGTGTTGGATTCTCTAGAATAAATCTCTGACTATTGATATGCACCCAACACCACCCATATAACTTCACCACCATCCATACCATCTTGCCAGGGCTGAGGGTTAAAAAGACTAGTTATGCCCAGAAATTCTTGTACGGGGTAGAAGTGAGAAATGGAATTCACTTTTTCCAAAGTCTCTGAACATCTAAGTTTGGAAATTAATAAAAGAGAGCTCTGGGGTCAGAATAACTTGACAAAGATGAGTCCAACCCCCAGTCTGAGTGTTTTGATGAAGTCCAACCTCAGCGCCCAGAAGGAGAACAGAGAGAGCAAGCAGGAATATGACGCACAACACTTACACAGGCTCACTATCCTGCACACGTTTCCCCCTATGTTTTATTATGATAATCTTTAAACATACAGAAAATTGAAACAATTTTACAATAAACATCCAGACCTAAAACTAACCCGCTACCACCTAAAACTAACATTCTACTGTACTTGATTTACCACATATCTATTTATCTATACATCCTTCTACTTGTCCATTAATCCTTTTGTCAACGTACTTCTTAAGCAAGTTGTGACATCCGTGCACTTTCCCCTAAATGTTTATGCATGATACCACTTTGCTATTTGCTTTGGGTCCTTTTGTTCTTTTTTCAGGTAAAATTTACATATAATGAAACATTTATTAATACATATATGTACATATATATACACACACACATATATACACACATATGTATGTATTTAAATATATATGTACATATATATGTATACAAATATACATATATTTTATATATACATATATATGTATGTGTGTATATATGTGTGTGTGTATATATATAGATTTATAAATTGAGTTTGTGCAAATTTATATACCCATGTAATAAAAATCCCTACCAAAATACAGAACATGAACATTATTTCAGGCCATTGCCTCATGCTCCTTCCCAACCAATCTCCACCCCTAAGTCCCAAGAGCAAACACTGTTCCAGTTTTTGTTCCAGAAATATTAACTTTGTCTGTTCTGGAATTTTACTGAAAGGAAGTCATATATATGTGCTCTTTTGTGTAAGGCTGCTTGTGGTAGAATAATGGCCCCCTAAAATGACCACATCATAATCCTCAGAAGTCGTGCACGTGTTATGTTATACGGCAAGTTGGCAAGGGAGAACTAAAGTAGCACACGGAATTATGGTTGCTAATCAACTGACCTTATAATAGCAAAATTATTCTGGATTACCTGGGTGGGCACAATGTAATCACAAGGGTCCTTAGATGTGGAAAAGGGAAGCAGAGAAATCAAAACCAGAGCAATCACATCATGAGAAAGAGTTGACCAAACATTGATATCTTCGAAGGTTGAAGGGGGCCACAAGCCAATGTGTGTAGGAAGCCTCTAGAAGCTGGAAAGGGCAGGAAAATGATTTCTTCCCTAAAGCATCTAGAGAGGGACACAGTTGCAAACACCATTGATTTCAGCCTGGTGAGACCCATTTTGGACTGCTTACCTCCAGAAATGTCAGATAATACACTTGCTGAGTTTTACACCTCAAAGTTTGTGGTAATTTGTTAAAGCAGCAATAGGAAACTAATACACTTCTTTAACTCGATATAACGTTTTTGAGGTTCATCCATGTAATTGCACTTATCAGCTTTTGACCCCTTTTATTGCTGAGGAGTATTCCATTTTGTATGTGCTCCTGTTGATGGACACCTGGATGGTTTCCAGTTGTAGACTGTATTATTGGGTCATAATTCTGCGCATTTTTAAAAGAACTACCCTTTGATAAAGTTCTGTGGGGTGTGTTTGAGGATTCACTCTCTCTCATCTGTCCTCGCAGTAACCAGCATCTGAAATGGCCAAGGGAGGGCAGCAGAGGGTGATGCTTTAGGGAGCTAGAAATACACAACTGTCACCTGGTGTCAGACCTTTGCAAGCTCTAGTAGAATATTTCAACAGCAAGATCTGAAGAGGGCAGGAGGCACCCTCCTGGAGCACGCTATGGAGACCTCAGTATTCTGAAGTGTCTGCTTCTCCACATAAGCCCAGGGGAAGTCGTCTCTCAAGGGGAAGGCCCAGATCCATTGCATATCATCTCAAAGAATACCTTCAACTAATAATAATAATGGCTAATTCTCTGCTGCAGTAACACCTGAGCCAGTACAACCTGGATTATTAAGCTTTAAGCCTCAGTTTACAAAGAGGAAATGAGGATAAAACTAGACAAATTCACACAGGAAATAAGTATGATAATGTAAACAAAAGAACCTGATAAAATGTACATAATAGGCTGCTATTGTCCTTAATTCTCACAAGCCCAACACAGTCAGGACAATCCTCATATCTTCTGTTTCTGGAAAATTCTTTTTGTAGAGAATATATTTATTAATTCAATTAATATTGACTGAGCATAGACTAGATGTTCCTAGGACTATAAAGACATATTCCACAAGACTCTTTTTCTCAAGGAGTTTACTGAGCAAGACAAGAAGCTAACACACACCTCTCCTTTGGCAAGGTTACTATGAGAATGGACGGCATAGGGGTCACGAGGGTATTGAAGAGACCACCTAGTCTAATCAGAGGAGAACATCAGGTAAGCTTGGAGAGAAGATATTCTTGAACTAGGATGACGTGAATCAAGGATAGGCTAAGTGGAAAGAAGACAAGGAGAGGGGATACGAGTCAGGAAAAGCTTATGTTGCGCCTGAGGAGAGACAATGACAGTTCAGACAAGTTAACATACTACATACAGGTGCACACTAACTTGGAATCCCAAATTCAAGTTTAGGCACAGGTAGGAATAGACGATATTGGTTTTCAATTTTTTTTTTCCTTTTGGTGAGCATTGTTGGCCCCAACCTAACATCTGTCGGCAATCTTTCTCTTTTTGCTTGAGAAACATTGTCCCTGAGCTGACATCCTGTCAGTCTTCCTCTATTTGATATGTGGCACACTGCCACAGCATGGCTTGATGAGCAGTGTATGGTTCTGTGCCCGGAGTCCAAACCCTAGAACCCCAGGCCACTGAAGTGGAGCACACAAACTTAACCACTACACCACTGGGCCAGCCTCAGTATTCAAATTTTATGAGTTTTCAAGTCATATAGACCAAAACTGGAATTACATTACAATTTGCCTACTTATCAGTTATTTGACCTGGAGCAAAACAAGTAATTTTTTAAAGCCTCAATATCTTCATTTGCAAAAGAAGTTTAAGACTATTCAACCTACAGCAACATTGGAATAATGAAATAACAAAAGGTTTATAAAGCATTTAGCAGAGTGGTTGATATATATGAAGCTCTCAAACAGTATAATCTTCCCTTTTCATTTTTCCTAATTTCACAAATATTCTAAAAAAATGCATACTAAAGCCATTTTGTGCCCAACCTTGGGGTAGATAGACAAATATACCTATAAATTGGAATATATCACTAGCTATTAGTAAAGGGGAAGACAACAGCCCTAACAATTTTCACAGACACAGGGCAAGTATATTAGAATCCCAATAATTATATTGAGGGGTTTTATTTTACTGGCCAATTTAAGGAAAACAGCAGGCTGGAACAGAGAGCACATATCCTCATCAGGCCAAATGGAGTTAAAGATTACAAAATGATAAAGTGTTGCAAAATAACTAATACCCTTTTGTCTCCCTATGATGGTTGGGTTAGGGGAAGATAAGGGATTCCATTAACATTAAGAGGGTCCGGTGTCCCCAGGGGAAAGGCTAATGACGTGGTAAAATATATCTGTATCCCTGTAAGAGAGATGAGTCTCAGATCACATCAGTCTGACACTGACTTTTCTGCCTCCTGTTTTCACCAAGGACTTTATGGTTATATTGCACCCACCCAGATAATCTCCCTATTTTAAGGTCAGTTGATTAGCAACCTTAATTTTATCTGCAACCTTAAGTCCCTCTTGCCACGTAACATATTCACAGATTCCAGATATTAGGATGTGGGCATCTTTTGGAGGCCATTATTCTGCCTACCACAGTAGGAAATAAATATTTCGAATGTGACAAAAAAGTCACATCACATCCCTGACTATTCTGAGATTCAGGTCCTTTTCTGTGCTTTATTTGACAATTTACAAGAAATGTTTCAAAGAAAGATTTCTGATTAAACCCAGATTTTTCTCCTCACCTGCAATTCTCTACAACTCCCAACAACTTCCAGCACTTACAGGGTACATGAAATGACAGACCCTAAAGCCAAACTAGCCTCACAGTTAATCTGCTTCTGCAAAGTGAAAAACATCACTGCAGATATGATGCTCAGTATGAAAATGTATCCCCTTATAAAGTGTGCTTGCTACTTCTAGTGCGTTAATGATACTGACAAGTAAAATTATTTGTCTTTCTTTCATGAAATCAATGTTATTGAATGTATATTGGCTTCCAATATTAATAAGACATTGAAATGTTTCCCAATTTAAGGGTAATTTTCTCCTGGTAAATTTTTTTTATTAATATTTTATTAGTTGATCATTTTTCACTTACCAAATTAGGTTAAGGGATTTTTTTTCAAGAAGCGTCTCTTTCATCAGTTAAATTATATGTGATCAGTTACACATGGGAAACTATGTGAAGTGATATTTATATTTTAGAATATAAATCCATCTTTTATGCTTGACATGAAAGAGAATGCCTCTCATTTCTAACCCAAAAACAAAATAAGGAAAGCATCTCTTTGGTCTACCTTTAAAAGAAAAGCCTCGCATTTAGCATGGTTACCCATAATGAGTTTTCTGGAATTCCGACTTTTGTCTCAACTGTTTTCTGGGAGTCTGGCAGTATGGTGCCTT
Organism: Equus quagga; assembly: GCF_021613505.1. Taxonomy (NCBI): domain Eukaryota; kingdom Metazoa; phylum Chordata; class Mammalia; order Perissodactyla; family Equidae; genus Equus; species Equus quagga. The sequence continues at coordinate 133,586,579 of NC_060269.1, forward strand.
ATCTCATGGCATTGCTTTCTGACTGGGGAAAGGTCAATTTGTAGTTCCTTCTGCTGTTCTCTTTTAGGCTGGGGGAGCTAGCTTGAAAAAACTCAAAAGTCACACAGATCTTTTCTAGGGAGCAACTGTAATAATATTATTTCGTTTTACAAGAGAATAATAACAGCTGCCTTTCCGTGAGTGTTTGCACATCCAGGCTAAGCATTTATGCTCCTCGTCTTATTTGGTCCACATAACAATACTGGAAGAAAGGTATTATTATCCCTATTCTTCTCATGAAGACTTGTAAGTGGAAATAATCATTCATGGTTCTCACACCAGAAAAGGTAACTCATGTTGGGTTAGGGAGAGAGAATGGTCCCTGTTTTCCAAGAAGCATCCTCAAGTCAGCAGGTTTCCTGTCCTCAGCCATGAACCGCCAATAGTGCTGGATTGGGTCTGATGGAACACACGCCACTACTGTTTGAAAGACAGAAGTACCAGGGATGAAGGACGAGGAGTTTGAAGGGGACTTGAAAATGTACCAACATTTAAAATGACTTGATATTATTGTTATTATTCTTTGTTTTCTCTCACCTGGTTACAACTCTAAAGAAAAGCTGGCATTCAGAGAGAGTAGAAAACAGTTTAACGTCTTTCACATTAAAGGTTGCATTCTTAACTCCATGGAATCTAGAATTTTTTTATCTTTGTTCCTCAAGTCAATATAAATCAGTCTTTTGTTGACTCTCTTTGTTTCCACCCAGTCCTAAAACTACCTGTAGCATGCCCCACATTCTCTTCTCCCTACCAAGGAAGAGAGCCCTGCAGTAGCATATAAGATTTTGGAGACACACTTGGGAAAAGGATTGTCTCCCCCATCTAGATGTCATAATGCTGATGACTTTGTGAATACACTGGAAAGGGGTTTTAAAACTCAAAGCTCTAAAATGGAACCAAGATATGGGAATTTACGATGTGTGTTAAATCCCCTTGGGCATTACCCAAAGCCATTCTGCCACCTGGTGGCCTGACACTTGCTATTCAACCAAACAAAGAGAAAATAAGAAAAGGGACAGGACTGGGTTTGTGAGGAAACTCATCACTCCTTTATTCCTGAAAAGCAGTTGGGGAAGTCTTGAAGCCAGAATCTCAGTGTCCATCTCATGTGGAGAGCAGATTTTCCTATGTATCTAAAAGAGCCCAAAGTTGGCTCTTTCCAGGGTGCTGGAAGAATACAACATGAGCCAGAAAGCGGTCACAGAAATCTGATGCATTGGTGCTAAAAGGAACTCTAAAGATCCTGATTTTACAGATGGAGGATTTGAATTCCACACAAAGTTAACTCCTGTAACTCGGAGAGAAGCAGAACCCACGTTTCCCAGTCGGGAAATCACGCTGCAGTGCATCCTACAGAGCTTTCCTCACCTTGCAGGGCATGCAGCTTAGCCGGCGTGTTTGTTTAGCATAAAGCACTGTCTCTGTGCAGGTGCAGAATTAATATCATCGAATAAATACTGCCTACTGCTGTATTACATATCCGCTGTTAATTAAAAGTGAAACAATGGATAAACTGTAAGAAATCACTTAGAATCTGTAGAAATAGAATCAATAGATCCAGCTGAATATAATGAGCTCAAATTCACTAGAAAAATAGAGTTTGGGAGAAATCCAAATGCAATATATTTTTATGTAATTATTCTTATAATTCTCTATTTAATAAAATGCAGTGGAGCCTTTTGTTTCCTTTCAACATAAGGTTGTAAAATATTTAGCTCATAAGACCATTAAGAAGAGGAAATGAGGGGGAGTGAAAAAGAAACCTTTTGTTTTTTAAAAGCATCCTTTTGTTTTTCTCCCTGGTTGTGAATCTGTCCCCTGAACTCACGGCTGTCTCATTTAAAATTGTTTCTCTGCTCCCAAATGCCTCATTTGGAACTTTCCTTCATATTTAAAAACAAATGGAGATGCTGCTTAATTCTTTTTGCTTTCCAGGGAGTAAAGGAATGGAAATTAAAAGTGGTTTCACCAGTAAAGAATGCTACAATGCAGAGGTTTCGATGGCTATATTATGAGAAAAACTGTATTTACATGTTTTCTGTCCATCTTTCTAAAATACCTCTCCTCATCCACTTTAAATGGCAATCTTCTAAAAATTGCATTTGTGGTGATCTAGCATTTGTAATGCATTTTGTAAGTTTTAAGAAGCAGGCAAAAAAAAAAAGACACAATACTGTACAGAATGGAAATGTAATAAGTCCTATTAAAAAGGGTCACATTTTTGCTGTGACTATACACTTTTCAAAGATTAGAGCCATGTTTATCTTATGTACTGTCTAGTAAAATGCCTGCTATATATTGAGTACTTATTAAATATTTGTTCAATTAATTTCAAATTAATTGCAGTTTCTAATTTCATGTGAACCAATTACCTCTTCTGGCCACAGACCCTACCGGCAGCCTTTGACTAGTAATGTCAGAGATAAACATGGATAGATAGGCAAGGAAGGAGCAGAGGCAGGAGATGTGATGGGAACCAGACTGCATGGGTTGTATTGTAGTAACAGCATATTAATGGATGAGTTACTTAACCTCTATAAGCTACAGTCTGCCATATGTAAAAATAAAGGCAATACTAATATCTGTCTCACACGATTTTCAAGATTAAATTTTATCTTCTCTTTATGAAGGGTTTAGCAGAGCGTCTGTGCCAGAAGTAAGCACTCATCGTGCGTTAACTCTCATTGATGTTGCTACACTGTATTAGTTTCTTACCATGGCAGTAGCAACGCGTTACAAGTCTAGTGGCTTAAGACAACACGATGTTATTATCTAACAGCTCTGGAGGTCAGAAGTCCAAAAGGAGTCTGAAGGGGCTGAAATCAAGGTGTCAGCAGGGTTTCTTCCATCTGGAGGCTCCAGGGGAGAATCTATTTCTTGCCTTTTCCAGCTTCTAGAGGCTGCTGTATTCCTTTGCTCCTGGTCATTTCATTCCAATCTCTGCTTCTGTCATCACATCATCTTCTCCATCTCCTTGCCTCCCTCTTATAAGGACCCCTGTGATTACATTGGGCCCATCCAGGCAACCCAGGATAACAACCTCATCTCAAGGTCCTTAACTTAATCACATCTGCAAAGTTCATTTTATCAGATAAGATAACACATTCACAGGTTCTGGAAATTCAAACACTGATGTCTTTGGGGGCCTTACTCAGCCTACCTTATACACTAACATGATAAGGAATCTTTTACATTCAGAGACTTTTAGAAATTCACAACTCTGTAAATTCCCTGTAGTAGCTGTTATCTTCACAATCACATAACTAGGGAGTTTTTACTTGGTGGGTTTTATTTGTTTAACTGAGTTAGACTGAATCTTAGGAAACATGGGGATTTTGCATAATTCTGAGATGGGGTGGGGGGGCAGGTATGTCCTAGGATTTGTATTTTTAAAGAGTCCCATGAATTGTTTTGAATTTATTCAACTTTTATTCAATAAATATTTGTTGATGTTTTAGGAGCTATAAATTTTATATATCTAACCACATTTTATGCTGGAAAACTAAATAAAAATTTAATAAACATGAGAAAGGAAATATTTCTTTCTTAAAAGATCTCCACAAATAAGATATTAAAGGGATTAATTTGAGCATAAGATGAGGAAACAAAAACACAAAGGGGAACTGTTACCAATGGAAAGATTATTTGCCAGTGTTTAGTACTGTTGGTTTATTTGTTTATTTTAACGAACTCTGAATTTAGTACATTTTAACATGCCTTTTCTCCCCTCACCATCTGTGATGGTTAATTTCATAAGTCAACTTAACTGGACCATTCTCCTCCTATCTCTGTTTCAATTGACAGGCAAACTTGATTCTGCCTAGTGAGTCGGAAGAGATGAGAACATTAATTTATTTGAGCACATTTATGTCAACGTTACTCTAAGAAAAGGTGCCAGTGTGCTCTAAGATGTAAAACATTTTAGGTCCTTCTATTCTCACTTTTGTCCCCTAAAGCACTGTTCAAGTGATACATTTAACACGCTGATGAAGAGCAGAGTCTGCTATTTACATAATGAGGAGGACTAGGGAAATAGAAAAAGGACTGAGCTGGGAATGAGACCCATGTTCCAATCCAATCTGACCATCTATAAGCTCTTAGATCCTTGAAAAATACACACAAGCTCTCAATGTTTCAATATCTTCAGAGGTTCAATGTAAGATATGTCTTAGACAGTATCTGAGGTCATCTATATTTGTGAAGTTTCCTGATGATAACCTGATTTTAAATATAAGTCCAGACACCATAACAATAATATCATTTAAATAAATACACGGTACTTACAATGTGCTAGATAATGTTTGGAGTGTTTCATAATACTGAATCCTTTAAATATCGCAAAATCCTGTGAGAAAGATGTTGCTACTATCCTCATTTTACAGATGAGGGAACTGGGACACAGAGACCTACATAATTTATCCAAGGTCACAGAGCTGGAAGTTACGCCTTAGAAATCTGGGACCAAAGTCCTTGCCTCCTTTATTCTACTGCATTGTAGTATTTTTCAAACTTATTTACAAAAATAATAAGTAATGAACATTAATGTCATAAAAATTGAGTTACCATAATGCTATCATTTTTATCTTCACTACTGTATGTAGTCCTACATACTCTTATGTTATTAGTTTAATTTAGTATATTTTATTCTTGTTTCTGTAAATATTTTCCCTCCCTGTTCTGTTCCCCATTACCTCATCAGCAAAACTATTATTTAAGTTTCAATTTCCTTTATGGAAAGATGATTGAAAATTCATCTCAACAATATAAAATAAGATACAGATGCTAAATGATAGCAATCAAGGCCAGAAGTCTGTTGAACCTAACTTGAGTGGGCACTACGTTTATGGCTGTGCCTCAACTATCAACTACTTTTCTTATCATTTACCAGACTAAGCTCTTCTTGAAATCAGAGACAACTTTTTTCTTTTCTTCTTCTTCTCCCCAAAGGACCCCAGAACATAGTTGTATATTCTAGATGTGAGCACTTCTGGTTGTGCTATGTGGGATGCCACCTCAGCATGGCTTGATGAGTGGTGCCATGTCTGTGCCCAGGATCCAAATCAGTGAAACCCTGGGCCCTGAAGCAGAGCATGTGAACTTAACCACTTGGCCATGGGGCCAGCCCTCACTTTTTAATTTTTGATATCCATTTTCCCCCACTAGACTTTCAACTCCATAGTGATTGTCTCAGTTTTGGGCACCAATGAAGCCCCACTGCCAAGCCTTGAGAGTGTACACTAAGGGGACATACTGACTCTTTCTTGTACACTCCCTTACCTGATTCTTGGTGAGGATCAGAGCACAGGTGTGTCTTGGCATCCCATGTTTTATTAGGTTGGGGCTATCTCTCTCATGGACGTGTTCTCCGCTCCTTCCTGCAGTGCATTTAGGCAATCTCCATCCTCAGCAAGGCAGCCTATCATTTTGCGTAGGTAAACTCAATTAACAAAGATAGAATTTTAAAGCGTTATAATGAGCACACGACCTAACTCTCTCTTCCAGTCCAGCTCTTTCAATAATAAAGCTGCCACTTTAATATTCACCTGGCGATTCATGTGTCTACTTTCTCAAATTTGTGTGTAGCTCAGGAAGAAGGAAAGACACATTTGTTATTTATCAGGATGCTAAAATTTCAATATACTGTTACATTGGCCAAGAACCTTGAAAGAACCAGCGATGGGTTGGTGTTATGTGAAACAAGAGACCATGTGGATAAATTGATGCTTCAAGTGTGGCTCTGGTCCTTGACCTTTTAGGACTGCGATGGCTTGCCTATTGCAGCCTATTGCAGCACATGTCTATGGTGTTTAGCAGCTATTTTATAAGTAGCATAGGCTTAGTAAGCACATCTAGCATCAACTTTTGTAGCTGACCTTGACAAATATAGGTGCAGCTTTGACTTAAGCAGGCATAAATGAGATAGGGATTAGATTATTTTAGTTCCAGTAACGCTTGCTTGATACAGGTTTCTCAGGCACTGAGGGGTGAAACAATTTCTGTTCCTTGTAGTGTTTCTCATAGTCAACTGGCTGAGGCTTCATTCTACAAACACAGTTAATATGTAGGTGAGCTATAATACAACTGGACTGTGTGAGGTTTTAGCGTCTGACATTAATAAAGGCTACTAGTTAAGCTAGTTCAAATTCTTTCCCCTTGCCACCCTTGAAAGGGCATCAGATTCCAAAAAGAATGAAGATGAGACATGCCAAGTAGTTAATCTTTTGGACTCATGTGGCATAATCACAGTATCTGAGATCCACCTCCTGCCACATAGTTCCAAATTGACTCTGACTTGGTTGCTGAATGGGCTGTGACCATGGCATAAGATCTCCAAGGTCCAGACCAACGATGGCGGATTTTATGAATCAACAGATAAGGAAGAATGGGGAGAGAGGCGTATTATGTTGGAACTGTCTCTTACTTGAACTTAGGTTTAAGGAATGTTGAAGGAGATTATCACAAAATTAAAATTCAACTCAGTGAAGAAATGTTATTACCGGTATTCATCTTAAAAATAAGATTTACAGTTAATTTGCAAAAAAAGGTAGGGGTAAAATACAGAGAAATTTAAATGCTTTAAATGACTATGGCTCAGTAAATGGTTTTACCTTTGGAAAAAGCAGAAGGCAGATTTTCAAGGGATGAAGAAAGAAAGGGATCTACCTAAGAGGTTCCTTGAGGTCTTTACCACCAAATCAGAACTGATTGAAAGCGAAAATGAGCTCTGTTGACACCAAATGCTCTTCCTCTGGAAAAGGTAACATTTCTGAGTGACTTCTGTGGGAGGAGCTCATATCCAAGAAAACACTGAGAGACATCATCTTTTTTTGTGTGAGTGTAGAAGATTGGCCTTGAACTAACATTTGTTGCCAATCTTACTCCTTTTCTTTTTCTTTTCGCCAAAGCCCCAGTACATAGTTGTATATCCTAGTTGCAAGTCCTTCTAGTTCCTCGGTGTGGGAAACTGCTGCAGCATGGCTTGATAAGTGGTGTGTAGGTCCACGGCCAGGATCCAAACTGACAAACCCCAGGCTGCTGAAGCAGAGTGCAAACTTAAGCACTACAGCATTGAGCCAGCCCCCAATCTTCCTACTCTTGCTGGAGGAAGATTATCGCTGAGCTAACATCTGTGCCAATCTTCCTCCATTTTATGTGCGATGCTGCCACAATGTGCCTTGACTAGCAGTGCTAGGTCCACACCAGGGATCCGAATCCGGGAACCCCGGGCTGCCGAAGTGGATTGCTCAAACTTAACCACTGCACCACTGGGCTGGCCCTGAGAGGTGCGTCATCCTATAACAGCAGCTGGGAACCCTATAGCAACAGCAGTTAGGAAACCATTTCATGAAGACTGGACAGCCATATGAAACAGGTACAGATTATTTGAACATTTAAGACGGGAAAGCTAGATAGATCATAAAGTTCTTTAAGCATTTTCAGGTTAGTTTCAAGATTATTGTAGTACTTGAAAATATAGATATTGTCCCCTAAAAGTTGATTCAATATAATTTTGGAGCATTTACTATTTGTCAGGCACTGCTCTTGCTCCTGGGATACAAAGCCCACAAATCATTATACTCACAGAGAATACATCCAAGAAGGAGAGAGAGAGAAAATAAACCAGGTAAAAGGCGAGTATGTAGCTCGAGAGAGAGTGACACAAGAGAGCAGGGAACAATAGAAAATGTCCACTGAGGGAAAGATTAGTGACAAAGGAAAGCCTTCCTAATGGGAATGAGACTCAAAGGGAAATAAAACATATATATATATTAAAAAAAAAAAACAAAACCTACAAAAAGGAAAAAGCCCACACAAACAAACCAAGGGTAACCAGGGAGAACGATGACAGATCAGAGTTTAGGCCTGGAATTATGTCTCTTACTAGGGAGTCTGAACATAGAAAATCTGGAGGAGTAAATAAGAAAAGGAAAAGTCTAGACCTCAGAAAGTCAGAAAGAAAGGAAGTTAAAGAGAGAGTGAATGAAACACTTCAAGCAGCATTCACCCTACATGTGATGGAAAAAGAAAGTAATCAGTTTAGGAAGCAGATAAGAATGTTCAAAACTCAGCAGGATACAGCACCAAAGGCACAATCCATGAAAGAAATAATTAATAAGCTGAACTTCATTAAAATTAAAAACTTCTGCACTGTGGAAAACAAGATCAAGAAAACGAGAATAAAAGCCACAGAATGGGAGAAAATATTTAGAAAAGAAACATCTGATAAAGGGCTGTTATCCAAAATATAAAAAGAACTCTTAAAACTCAACAATAAGAAAACAAACAACCCAATTAAAAAATGAGCCAAAGACCTTAACAGACATCTCACCAAAAGAGGTATAGAGAAGGCAAATAAGCCTATGAAAAGATGCTCCACATCTTATGTCATCAGGGAAATGCAAAATAAACAACATTGAAATACTACTACACACCTATTAGAATGGCCAAAATCTAGAACACTGACAATACTTGACAAGGATGTGGAACAACAGAAACTCTCATTCATTGCTGGTGGGAATGCAAAATGGCGCAGCAACTTTGGAAGACAGTTTGGCAGCTTCTTAAAAAATTAAACATAGTTTTACCATATAATCCAGCAATCATGCTCCTTAGTACTAATGCAAAGGAGTTGAAAACTTATGTCCACACAAAAACGTGTACGTGGATATTTATAGCAGCTTTATTCATAATTGCCAAAACTTGAAAGCAATCAAGATGTCCTTCAGCAGGTGAATGGATATATAAACTGTGGTACAGTGGGCCCTCTGTCTCCGCAGGTTCCACATCCTCGGATTCAACCAACTGTGGATTGAAAGACCTACAATGGTTATGTCTGTACTGAACACGTACAGACTTTTTCTTCTTGTCATTACTGCCTAAACAATACAGTATATCAAGTACTGACATAGCATTTACATTGTATTAGGTATTGTAAGTAATCTATAGATGATTTAGAGCATATGGGAGGCTGTGCATAGGTTACATGCAAATACTGCTCTGTTTTATATGAGGGACTTGAGCATCCTTGGATTTTGGTATCCACAGGGTCATGGAACCAATCCTCTGCAGATATTGAGGGATGACCATACATTCAGAAAATGGAATATTATTCAGTACTAAACAGAAGTGAGCTATCAAGCCATGAAAAGACACGAAGGAAGCTTAAAAGCCTATTTCAAGATTATTGTAGTAGTTGAAAATATAGATATTGTCCCCTAAAAGTTGGTTCAATATAATTTTGGAGCATTTACTATTTGTCAGGCACTGCTCTTGCTCCTGGGATATAAAGCCCACAAATCATTATACTCACGGAGAATACATCCAAGAAAGAGAGAGAGAAAACAAACCAGGTAAAAGGTGAGTATGCTTGAGAGAGAGTGACATAAGAGAGCAGTGAACAATACAAAGTGTCCACTGAGGGAAAGTGAAAGAAGCCAATCTGAAAAGGCCACATAATATATGATTCCAACTATATGACATTCTGGACAAGGAAAAACTATGGAGACAGTAAAAAGATCAGTGGTTGCCAGGGCTTGGAAGGGGAGGAATGAATAGGCAGAGCACAGAGGATTTTTAGGGTGATGAAACTATTCTGTATCTGTATGATACCATAATGATGGATGCATGTCCTTATACATTTTTCCAAATCTCTAGAATGTACAGCACCAAGAGTGAGCCATAATAGAAATTATGGCCTTTGAGTGATAATGATATATTAGTATAGGTTCATCAACTGTTAACAAATGTCCCACTCGGATGGGGGATGTTGATAATGGGGGAGTCTACACATGTGTTGGGGCAGGAGGTATATGGGAAATCTCTATACTTTACCCCCAATTTTGCCATAAACTTAAGGTGCTCTAAAAGATAAAGTCTTAATAATTAAAAAGAACCTAAATCAAAAATTTGCAACAATTATGGGTATATAATTAAGATAAAGAATCAACATACACACAAAACAGAAGGCTCAGCAGGGCCTTCTGGAAAGGAGAAAAAGGAGAAGATCAAAGTATTTGAGGGATAGCTCACTACAGCACAAAAAGATTAAACAGTAGAAAGGATGTATTTTCCATCAAAATACAAGTTAGTCCAATTCTGAAAATCCAAAAGCAAAGCAGAGGAAAGGCAACTTTTGGGGTGAGCACGTGTGACAAGGTCTTCGCATTCACTGGGCCTCCAGGGGCAGCAGCTGAGGTCAGAGATCTGCTGATGCTGAATCTGCAGATGAAACAAATGTGGGAAGAGGAAACATGCCTTGGGATCCAAGGGGAAATTCAATAGGTTTCAAAATACAGAGGATGGAGAAAAAGGAACGAGTTGAAGCACCACTAGTATAAATTTGGGAACTCTTCAAGAAGGCTCAATTGTCTCCAATATCACCCTGAGTGATGGGAGTCAGTGTGCATAGGTGGGTCCTCCCCATCCCATCTGATAAGTGCAGCACCATAATTATCACTAACATGTTGGGAGTGGACTTCAAAATCACAGGTCTTGGACTTTGGACAACTAGACTAGGCTGATTGCTATCCCGGTGAGGTCACAGACAAGCAGATTTCTTCCTCTCTCTCTTTTTGGTCTTTAACAAAGCCAGACTTGTTTGTAAATTTAAAAACTTTGAGTCTGGATTGAACGAAGTACTGGGTTGCTAGAATCATATTTACGTGTCATAACTCTTGTCGATGCTGGGGTTGCCTGTGCTCTCTAAATGTGAGGGTTTGGGACCAGTGCTGCGAAAATCTTGTACGGCCTATTAATTTTTTGAAATTTTAAAACTAGGGCACATGAGAGACTTTGAATGAAGGATTGAAATTCACAGGACCTGAATGAACAATACTCCTTCCAGTAAATGGGCCAAGCTATAGTTAAGGGAGCCTTTACTTTCCCAGGCATTTGGCCAAGTCCTGTATGACTGAGATTGAGAAGAGAAAGAAATTGAAGAGGAAAAAAAGAAAAAACACTTGGACTCTAATTTCTTTGAGTTTAGCTTAAAATTTTTTATTCAATTATAATTTAAAATAGAATGGGGATTTAAATTTGGACCTTTGATTTCTTCTTATGAATTTAATAACAGCAGGCAGTATTCAAGTTTGTAATTTATAAGTTTTTTAGAATTGTATTACTTGGAAAAATTTTCTGCTATTTGCACACATTGCCCTGCCTTTTGCCTGGCATATTGGATAACCTGACTGGTCATATTTTAGATAAAATGTGGAATAGGATGGGAACTTCTTAGAAGGTTGAAGTTTGGGTCAGGAGTTATTTTAATTTATAAACTCTTCATTTCTTAGCTTTCTAGGACCCAAGTTAGCTGTGTGCGAGAGGTCCAAGAAGATGAATAAAGTTGGTACGGTGGGAATGTTCTCATGATATAGGAGCAGAGATGTTTTCATAAACTGATGGTCTTTATTGAGAGGACAGCCACAGTTTTAGTTGACCAGATCTTTTATTTTGAAGGCAAAAGGACTAAGAGGACACAACCTGAAAAGTTAGGAGGGATTTCCTCTCTCATCACGTTAGGCTTGCTTCCTGTAAATTCACACATCTATAGATGCTATCAACCACATTCACGCATTCAAGGGATGGTGAGAGAGGGAGAAGAAAACTGAGAGTCCACAGCCATGCTTAGATGAAATTCCTCTCTGCAGAGTCTGTGGCTAGAAAGCTGAGGATTGCTAGTGGAGATCTGAGTCGCCTTCCCCAACTCATGCTCCCAGCTGAAAGCTGAGATATTGGCCTCCACTTGACAGAAAACCAGTTAGAGACCCACTTCAAAACCTCACATTGAGCTCTGAGGTTGACATCCCAACCCTCCCTTTAAAGATTAGGAAACTGTTACTCAGAATTAAGCAACTTTCCCAGAGACACAGTAAATGACAAGAGAGAATTCAAAACGGGATCTTTCTTACTTAAAAGCATCTGCTGTTCCCACAGTATGTCCCTCAAGAACTGGCCCTTGTCTCCCTCCTTAACCGCATCTCCCACAACTTAACCTCAGGCATCGTTTTTTCCCTCCGTCACATCATGCTAATTAATGTTCAATAAATACCATATGTTCTCTTAGTTTCCCATGCCTTTCTGCACACTACTTCTCTTGTCTTTTAACTTATATTACTCCTAACCATCTTTGAGCTCTTCACCAGCTCTGGTCTTGTTTTACTCTAGAAGTCCTCTGCAATCCCTCTAGATGCAGTCTTTCCCTTATTACTCGCAACATCTCTTAGGATAGCACTTATCACAGTAACACATGGTTATTTCCTCAAAATAAGTCAATCTGCTCTGATAACTCTATCTGAACATTTCGGTATTCCTACACTAGCAGAGTTCTGGGCGCATAGTAATTGCTTAGTGTTTGTAGAATGAAGTTCCTTTTTACTTTCCAGACATTTTAATCTAATAAATACTCATACAACTTATCCCAGTTGGTCCAGCATTCAATTGCATTGAAGAGCTTAGAATCACCTGCAGACATGAGGGAACACTGGGACTCCTTCTACCTGATCCTGGATAATCAGACTAAACAGTGCCTCAACTTTAATGCCTGAGGGATTGCTCTTTTCACGCTCCACTCATCCGTCCACTACTAAAGAGATGGAAGTGTGAAATTTGTGACAAAACATCTCTCCCTTTTCTGACAGTTGCTCTTGAAAGAATTATCCCTCCTTTTTGAAGCCCCGTCCAAGGTTTTGAAATGATAAATATGTATCCTTACCATGTTTATTGGTCATCTTTTAAAAAACTGATTAGCGAAACATGGTTTTCCACTAAAGAACTTGATTGTCTTTATCTACTAGATCTGTGTAACTGCTTTACGTCAGCGCCTCTTATTTGAGGATTCACCAATTGGCCACTATTTCCTGTGTTAATCAGGGAGCATATGAGAGTATGTAAACCATTTCAGAGAACTCAATTTCCATATTATAGTGGAGAAAAGTGCCTACTGTCCTCGAAGAGTTAATGAGCTTCTCTAAGCATCTGCTGCATCTGCTTATTTCTAGAGTGACTTAAGCATGGAGGGAATCTGGTTTAGAATTTGGAGATGTTTCAAAGTAGAGCATCTCTTCGCACATTTGTGAAGTGTTGCCACGGCATGACACACAATTTGTCAAATTGTGTTCATTTGTGAGAAAGGACTCCTGAAGGTAGACCTCCTTCCCAAAGTTTCTCTTCTGTCATTTCTGAGATTTAAGAAAGGTTTCAAGACGAAGTACTGTCACTTACATGTGTTACTGCACTAGCCACTGGCAATAAATCACACTTGTAACCGCTTGAGGTGCATTTACTCACAGATGATGTACATTTTACAATTCATGGAGAGCTTTACAACTCATCTGATTTGAAGTAGGTCACAAAGAAGTGTTAGAGTTTCAAAACTCTATCTGCTATGTGTTTTTTCTATCAGGAAATTTTGCTATTTTTAGCACTGGAGGGGACTTTGGGGATGATCTCATGCAATCCCTTCATTTTATAGATTAAGAACCTGAGACCTGGGGAGGTTAATTGATTTTCCCAAAGTCCCAGAGCTAGTTAGTGGCAGAGCCAACACCAGAACCCATCATTTTCCCATCTCAAAGGCTCTCTCTCCTCTCTAGCAAGCTGCCCTGGTCTCTGGACCCCAAACCGGGCTTCAGAAGTGCATTATTAAAGGATTATCTGTTCCACCCTTAGTGGCTAGGTCAGCAATAAGATTATTAAATTTTTATCTGATTCAGAGCTCTCCAACCTGGGAGATTCTCATCTGCCTGACTTAATCTGCCAAAAATATGCAGAGGGAAGTAATGACACACACAGTAGTGACAGAATTACACACTGAAAGTCATCAGCTGGGCAATCCCTAGTATAATCTACAGCCCAATTGTGCCGTGGTTTTAAAAAAAAGCATTCTTTCTTTCCACTTACATGTCTATGAAAACCCACACACAGCCTGGTCTGAACCCACACAGATAGCTCCTGGAAGTGCCTACACTCTGACATCTGCCTAAATGCCAAATGAATCTGCCGTATGATAATGAATACAAAATGAATTAATAATGATGTGTGAATCATGAATACAATTTACAGTTCCTCAGACAAAATAGTGTCTTTTTTAGCATGCACCTGCATAAACTACCTCCTGCAGGCCTCAGCCGCAACCTCCCAGCTCTCTCCTGACACATCACTGCCATCTACTGTTGCCGGCTAGAATGGCAGCCTTCCTTAAAGCTTGTATCTGGAGCTGATTCTGCTCTCCATGTTTGCTGCTTCTTCGGACCAAATATATATTTGTTTATATTTATTTTAAAAGTCTTTGGCATTTCAAGGGTGAGCTCTCATCCTTCTTTCAGTTAATTTTGTTACAAATAACTTGAAACTACTGTGGGGCAAAAATACTTGACAGCATGTTCAATCACACCATACAATCCAAACACTTGGGATGTATAATCCCATCTTGAACTCAAAGCAGTTCTTTGTTTTAAAAAATAATTAAACAACAGTGTATTTATCTCTCTCTTGCTACCTTTAAATACAGCTTTCTTTATGGAAGTCGGCCAGCTTCTCGAACACTCTGAGGCTTTCAATATTTTCCTGCACAATAAATTCAGCATTAAAATTACAGGCGATACTGGCTTTCTTCCCTCCGTCCTGTAGAGAACATGTACTGTTTGTTCCTCCACTTCACTGCCACTGCCCCTCCAACTATGCTTCAACTGTGCCTGAACTTCTCCTTCTGGAGCCAGGGGATGCTAAGAAAAGATTTATTTTCTGAAAAGATCAACCTTGACTTCTCAATGGAGAAAAGGGCATGGGAGAAGTGTGTAAGGAGGGAGGAGAGTTGGGAGGCTGTTGAGAGAATTCAGATGAGCCATATCTGAGGCTTCAACTAGCGCAACGGGGACGAAGGTGGTGAGAAGTCTCAGGGTCTGAGACGTATTCTGAATACAGGGTTAATAAGCAGTGTTATTAAATTGGATGTGAAGTAAGAGAGAAAGAGAAGACTCCAAGACAACATCTTGATTTTTGTCCTGAAACAACTGATGTGGAGAGGAAATCAGGAGCTGTGTTTGAGACATTTTGAATTTGAGAGTCCTATTCGACATTCAGATAGAGCGGTCTGCTGATTGTGGCATGCTGATTTCCTTTTGGGGAATTAGTCTTCCCTATAATGTCAGTCCAGGGAGGACTATGAATGAAAGTATTCTGTCTTTACTGTTTATAGGAGTAGAGTTGTAGACAAATGTGCTACGTCTGAAGCAAATAAACAAAACTGCCAAAAAAGTGAAACCATCAATTCCTTTTTGGAAAAGTTCTGAAAATCTGCAAACTCTTCACTCGGTGCTAGACTTCATCTTACAGCAACGATCTTAGAAAAAAGTCCTCTGCCTTCTCTGGATTCTTTCTTGTGCTTTGCATGCTCTGATTCTGACATGAAAAATTGAAATGAAAGTGAAAACTAACACAATTGTTTCTCTCCTCATCTGTGCAACGTGGGAACTTGACCCCAAATCTCTAAGGTCCCCTGCTCTAACCTTCTGATTCTGTGATGCTGCTTAGCTAAAACAGACTATACATTTCTTTGTAACTAGGCCACCCTATTAAGACTTAGTCCTTTTATTTTCCAGATTACTATTTTCACAATCTAGTCGTCTTTAAAAGTATTTGCTAAGATTTAGGAAGAAAGAATGTTGTTGCCCAGTAACCAGACTCGTAGAAAGAAATGAATTAGGGAAGTGCTTAGCCAAAAGTGAAAATAAAAATTCCAAAAGAAATTCTTCAAAATCACCATTAAGAATATGGTTTATGTGTCCAAGTTTGAATCTCCTTGGTAAGATATATCCATATGTGAATTTTCAAATCAAATGTTGAGATTTAAATAAAAGAGGGGAGTGGATAAGTAATGTCATCTCACGTATTACCTGAATATTTCCACAGCAATGTATTGAAAAAGCCTAATGCAAACTTTTCATTGGTTCATTTACCAACTATAAATAGAAGAAATGAATTGCAAGAGGCACAGTGATGTGGACTGATTGAATAAAATCATTTAGAAATAGGAAAGTTAGCGTGAGCAGAAATAAACTTCCATAACAAATAGATCTAAGAGGCAATTCATTACAAATAGAAAACATTCTAATTTCATCATATTATCCATTTACTTTTGCTAAAGTCACATACAGTCCTAGAAATTTCGCTTTGTCCTTCATAATCTTTTCTACCATCCCTAGATACTTAATACATCCACCTTTCCTTCTGGCTTCTAAACTCTCTTCTACCTGTCCATCAATCCTTGATTCCACAGATCATAGCGCAAATTTCACTTTTTTTTCCTTCTTTTCTCCTAGACAAAAGGAGGCTGCTCATTTGATCCTTCTTATTGAAATAGAGAAAAGAGAGTTTAATAGCTTTAACAAAATCTTTTATTTTATGTGTCAAAGTTACTCTATTCATACAGTGCATTTTACAGTGCTCACAAAATTTCATTCTATGCACAAAATACTCCATGCCATTCTCCATGGTTTTTGGCATTTTTAGTCTCCATTAATACGGTTCAGTTTTATGCATATGCACTGAAATGACCACTCAAAGAAGGAGGAGTTGGAGGTAGGACTCTCGGGCACAGAAACATTTCTTAGGTAACATGCCATCACCTTTTTTTTGATCCATCATCATATACCAATTACAAATCTAACTTACAAATGCCTATTTCTTTAGGAATGAATAATATGCATTTTTCCATTTATTTTATGTTCTATGTTACATTTAAGGTTTGCCACTGTATATATCAAATGAAAAATAAGTGATAGAGATTCCAGCAAGTTTCTTCAGCATATGAAAGCAAGTATAATACAATGAAGTCTGTGGGAGATATTGCTATTTATCCTTCAATAAATGTCCCCTTCAATACATAGCCCATCTTTTCATCATAGTAGAAGGTTTAGCTCAGCATATGGTCATCTAGAATAAAGACTACATTTCCTGGCATATGTTGTAGGAAGGTATGGCCATATGGCTAAGTTCTGGGCAATGGAGTATAAGCGAAGTGGCAAGTGAACATTCCAGATTGTGTCCTTAAAGGGAAAGTGTGTGGCCCTGCCCTTACATCCCATTACTAGCTGCTGTGAATAAATGACCATCTTGAGCTTTGCAGATAAGTGCAACCACTTAGAAATGACAGAGCAAAATGATACAAGCATGCCAGGTCTCTGAAGACTCCATAAAGCAGAGCCATCGCACCAGCACAACTTTTATGTGAGTGCAAAATGACCTTCTGCCTAGTTTAAGTCAATTTTATTTTGTATCTGCTTCAGATGGCAATTCTATATCCTAAGAATACGATGTCTATTTCTGCAGGCAAAAGGGGTTTACCTTTTAAAGTATAAAAGGTAAGTCTTAACACTTGAATATCCTTCAATAAAATGAAAGACAGAAAGGCTATTCTAGAGTGTGATATGATGACTCTTTTTGTAATGCTAATGTGTACCCTGAGTCACACACTGCAAAGACGAAGTATTACAGAGACTGGGTAAAATCCACTTTCTTCTTTTTTTCTGGAAAAAATAAACGTTGATTTAAATTGCTCACAAAAGAGCCATTAACTCACTCATGGTTTCACACAAAGGTTTTTATTAATCATCTACAATGTGCAAGTCTTACCTTTGTCTATATATTTGAGGAGGGACAAATGCCCAGTTGAATTCATGTAGATCTGTAAAACTCCTGACAACTATTGCAACATCTCTAGGCTCCAGTTTTCTCATATGTAAAAGAGGATAATGTTGATTCCTAACTCATAGGGTTATGAGGATTGAATAAGATAAGGTGTATAGAGCCTTTAGAAAATGTCCACATAGAGAAATCATTCATCACATTTGCTACTGTAATTGCTGATGCTATTGCTATTATTATTATTGAAAATAATATTGGGGGCTGGTCCTGTGGCCTAGTGGTTAAGTTCACATGTCCTGCATCGGGGGCCCAGGGTTTTGCCAATTCAGACCCTGGGCGCAGACATGGCGCCACTCATCAGGGCATGCTGAGGTGGTGTCCCACGTGCAAAAACTGGAGGGACCCACAACTAAAAGATACACAACTGTGTACTGGGGAGATCTGAGGAGAAAAACAGACAGAAAAAAAAAGATCGGCAATAGTTGTTAGCTCAGGTGCCAATCTTAAAAAAAAATATATAGATAGATAGATATAGATATAGATATTATTGTGTAATATATACACAATGTATACACAGTGTAAAAAATAATGAGACAGGTCTTGATATTCAAGGGACTTAGCATCTGGGAGAGGAGATCAGATACCTTCCCAACTGGTTATAAAACAAAATTATAAATTCTACCAAAAATTCCCATGACACTTGTCCACAAGTAGTTATTTCTGGCTAGGAATACTAGAAGATGTTGTATGAAGGGATATCATTTTAACTGGATATTCAATGATAAGAAAGCTCCTCGTAGGCAGAAATGAGAGCCAGGATGAACAGGTGTCCTGTTGGATAGGGCAGTATGAGTAAATGCACAACGGCCCTGCAATTAAACTTGTTTTACAATTGTGCAGAGACATGAAAGTTCTTTTGAAAGCTGTAGTTCCAAGAGGTAAGGGAGTTTCTGAAGGAGATAAAACAAACTGACAAACAGTAGAAATGAGTATTTTGTCACTTCCATCAGAATTGGAGCATCAGAAATAAACCCAAGGGCCAGAGCAAAATATCTTTTCATTGTACCCTTAGCCTGGTTAAAAAGATAACTAGCCATCAGCCTCCTGGGCCATCATATGAAAGTTGCACACAAACCTCACTGGAATAAATTTGAACTAAAGCGTAGGTAGCTGAGATTGCTACATCTAATTCACACAGAATATAATTTATAGCTACATGCAATGCAAATAGGTTTCCTTCCCAGTGAAGTAGATTGCGCCTTTGGTGGTAAATTAAAAACAAACACACAAACAAACAATTCATTAGCCACAACCGATCTCTATGTGGTAAAAGGGAAAATTTTACTCTGAAACCGCAGGGTTGATCTCCAATCTTGAGATCAGCTATTTGGGTCTCCTGAAAATAGTCCAAGCCAGTCGAAATTCTGTAAAAAATAATATACGGCATAGTGTTGATTCCAGAACCATAGGAGTTACTTCATTATCTGTATTTCATGCCTTTTGATATGCTGTCCAAGAATTTGTGTGGTTAGGAAAATTATAAAAGAAAACTGAAGAAAGAACACAGAGATTTGGGAACAATTTAGTCAATATGGAAGATAGAAAAAGTAATTCAAAAGTAATTCCACTTGTACTCTATCCATGCAAATTACCTCCATCTCTGCTGTGGCTAATGACCATTGACATCTAGGTATCAGCAGCAGAGCTTTGAGAAAAGTTCTAAATAAGCTAAGAATCTCATTTATGATCAGAGTATTGATAAATTCCTTGTTTTATGTTCAAGCTAATATTTGTAATTTTCATCATAATCCCCCCACACTTTCCAAATGTTGAACAAACATTTAAACAATATTGAGAAGGAGTTGGGATTCTAGCATAATGCGTAAGATTGAGCAAAATAGAGGTTCGACTTGTCTCTCTCCCAAGACCCATTAAAATGAAAATAAACTAATACCAATAATAATAAAATATATGAAACTATCAGAGCAGAGGGAACTAAAAGTGTAGGAGGATCCATGTCAAGGAGATTTTAAGAAATTGAAATTTATTCATGACAGAGAGGTTAGAATACTGATGACTGCTGCAGCCGGTAAACGCAAGTTGAAGATCAGAGACACCTAATGCAAACAAGGAAGCTGGTAAGCTCTGTAGAACCCCAGGGAGAGGTGATCCTCTGAAATACCATGTGTGATACAAACCGACAATAAGACGGGGGCCCAGAAACATTGGAGTTAATTGAAAGACTATAGATAAAGGTATAACTTCCCAGCCCAATCTTCATATGCAGAGAAACCCAAGAGCCAGGCACCCAGGACACATACACACACACAACAAAAACAACAATTACTATCAGACAGTTAGGCAAAGAAACCAGGGAGAACAGCACCGGAAAAGTCAATGGGTCAATGGGTGTTGGCACAAAAGAACAGTCTAATGACCAGCTCCCAACTCTCCTAAAAGCCTGTTGACCACTTCTTCCACTTCCACACCTTTAAAGCTTTTCATGTTTAGGCTTTTCTGTTTGTTTGTTTGTTATTGGGTTTTTGGTTTTGATTTTTGAAGTGACTTCTAACAAATTACATTTTATTTATGAAGATGCAAAATTTATTCACCAGTTCCTTCAGCCAACCATTTGTCCATCCAACAAACATAATAAGATATTAGAAAAGCATGTGGAAACATAAATATAAAATGCACATTTACTGAAGATAGTTTAATTTATCCAAGGAAATAAAGATCAGAAGTACCTATAGAAATGTGAAGAGTTGTATTTGCTAATAATGACTTTGACATCTCCTGTTGCTGCTGAATGTGAGTTATTTCCCACTGTCACAGACTGTGAATGCAGCGATGAATAAGACATGGCCTTGACTTTTAGGAAGTTTACTATCTGGGGGAGGCGCCAAACCCAGAAGTGCTGCAGTAGGGGCGTTCCATGTGCTATAGTGACTGCTGAGACGGAGTCCTGAACCACACAAGACTCAGGGAATAGAATGATTAAGAAACCAAGAATTCCAGAGCTCCTCCGTGGAGCGACTAGGATAAAGCCTGAAATTTTAAACATAAAACATAAACCTAAGGAAAACACTTTCAGCCTCTTGAGGCAGAATGAAAAGACTGTGGAATAAAGCCAGACCTTAGTAAAATGATACAGTGGCTCCAAATTTTAACAGTCACATTGTACTGAAGAGCACTTTCCACAAGAGAAGAGAATGTCTCTTCTATATGTGCTTCTACTGTGATCCCACAGTGACAGTGCAATTCCCTGCAGTTTCACAGCTACCCCATCACTTTCCTCATTTACCTGGATCATAATACCTTGAACAAAGAAGTTGCCCAATGTACGTGTGTTGAATAGCTGAATTACTTAATAACACAACTAAAAAAATTTAGAAGTTAGTATATGAATAAATTTTATAATTCCACTAAGTTCACTATAAACAAAATACATGACACTAGGCCTCTAGTCATTGCTGCTATATTTGGCCCCTTTGTTACATTAACCACCTTCTTTAAAATCTTGGTTTTAAAGAATTCTAATCCTCATACAATAAAGAAAGATAAAACTAAAATACTTAAAACACCTTTGAAAATATAAAATAATATTCATATGAGAGACATAATTTATTCTATCATCATCATCATTTAATAGGACATTCTTTAGACCTGTCCAAAATTCTCCAGATGTTAGCTTTTGTGGGATTTTTAATGGGAATTTTGAAGCCATGGGATTTTCATCTGCAGTGCCTTCTATTACTATTATATATAATATTGTGTAAAGTCAATTACACAAATCAAATATACGACTCCAACTTGTCACTACAGAAGTTTCATCTTACAAAACCTCCTATTAGTGGACAGTGTTTACAGCACAGGAAATAATTTTGCAGCACTGTATTTTAAATAAACTCTCCAAGAGTTTTATTAATAAATAACTACTAATTATATAATGCTTACTGTGCTACAGACACAGGCTATACACTCTCTTAAGACTATCTGAATCATCTTTACAACAATCCTATAAGGTAACAATTTTTATTCACATTTTTTGAATAATAAACTGAAGTTTAATTGGGCTAAATTATCTAGCCAAGGTCATAAGATTGAAAGTAATAGAACTGAGATTTGTTATGAAAGTCCTTGTCTGATACTTGAAATATATTTCTCTGAGCTCGTGATTTATTTGATGTGTCTTAGGCAATGTATATAAAATTGCCCCATATTATTAGCAGCATCTAATTATGAATACAATCTTAAAAACCACATGCTTTACATAGCACATAGAGAATCTATTTACCCAGCCAAATAGTTCATTAGTGTCATAGCTTACAACTCACCTTTCTGCTCACGGTGCCAAGATTGTCAGTCTGATGGAATGCTTCTATTTGCACCAGCATCCCATTATTCGGATAATATCCACGCAAGTTCAACTCCTATCATTTCAGTTTATAGGACCTACTACCATGTCACTGACGTGTGTAGGTGGTTCAGATATATCAAGGCAGAAATATAATTAGGAAAATAGAATATATTTGATTTCTGAAGCCTATAGGTTCTCTATCTTACATGTTAAATTATATTTTGCTAATATATACAATGTTTTATGTTGAATGAATATTCAGTAACCCATCCAGGAATAGATTGAAAAAAATGAAAATTTGCTAGAACATGAATTCCGATATGTCACACAATATGTTCTTTTTCCCCCTGGAATCTGGTGATTACGTATGAGAAGTTTGGATGGCATGCTTTGCTAATATGTCAGGCTTATTCCCGTTGCTCAATAACATGATAATAAAGGCTTCTTTGTCTTTTCACTTATACTAGTATTTCACTAATATATTCCTGCTAACATTGACCTTAAATGTGGGACATGCTTACGATTACAATTTTGTATTTTAAAAGTAATTAATTCTGTTTTTTTAAAAAATAATTCATTGCACTGTTATTTTCTCCAATCTTTCTTCATCGTGATTCCTGACTTGTTTCCGTGTTTTCACCACCAGCAGACTCCCAATGCATCAGGCACTAAAACAAACTCTCTCAAGGACAGTCCTTCACATGGCTGCCAGATGCATGAAGATCATGAATGTTTTCTCTCAACAATATTTCCATGAAACTCTTCTTTTCCCTGTTTCTCTATAAGAATCTCTGACACTTCATGGTATGTATGGGAGTACAGGTCTGAGTGAAATTGTGTTTTCCCTTCAGTAAAGACTCTCCTTCAAAAGGGTACTTAAGAGTTTCATAACACATGCTTGCCAGAGAGGTGGTGAAAATAATTCCATTTACATCCCTGTCAATGAGGATCTAAAACCTCAGCCTGTTGGAATGAGCATTCAAACATGCTCTCTCTGTCTCTCCCCGTTTCCCTGTCTCTCTGACTCTGTCTCTCTGTGGCTTTTTCTCTCTTTCTCACACACACACACAAACACACAAACATTCTCTCTCTCTCTTTCTCCTCCCTCTATTTTTATTACATCTAAATTCATTTGCTTACCCACAGCAAGTCAGATTTAATCTTAAATTTTCAAACAGCAGAGGTAAATCAGGCTAAACATGAACATCTCAGATTCAGGCTTATTTTCAGAATCGGCTGAGATCATTTGCTTTTGAAAACACGATATCCAAGTGTAAGAAAATTAGCCAATAAGCTGACTTGCGAGTCACATGATTTGAATCATCCAAGTTCCACAAAATATCTGTTTTAGACCCAACTAATTCTTTTGAGCACGACGAAGCTTCCAGACTACTGATCTTGGTAATGCCGAAAATTTAATTTCTAATGAAAAAAAAAGTCTTCCAAATTAATGAATGCAGCTGCCCATGAGTGTTCCTACTTAAAGGCCGAGTAGTCATTTACACATTATAATTGAAGTGGCCCTAAGAAATTAGCTGCCCAAAAATATTTCTTCCCACTGACCTACGACATTTTTCCTGAAATTTTTCTTTTCACTCCTCGGGCTAAACCACTATGCCCTCAAAAGGTTCCTGCTGAGATACAAATGTATTTCGTGATCCAGGACATATTGGGAATTTCTAACGCATTTATTTAACAGCATTATGGAGACCTTCTAGGACCCGAATGACATGAGACACAACTCAGGAATATTTTAATTGTCAAAAGTTTGGAAGTTTCAGAATTCTATTTAGAGAGGAGTTTCCCAATATATCCTATGGAATATATAATGGGGAACCAGATTCAGCCAGTAGATCTTTTGGAAAAAGGGACACCAAAATGATAAGTTCTAATGATGAAGTTTATCTTATTCACAGTTACTTGGTCTCCAGCATGTTTAAACTCATAATAACTCAGCGAAGAATATCAGACTTGTGTAGAAGTTGCCTGGATAGGAGCATTTGCTTTTTTAAGATCCATAAAAGTATCTGATTTCTGATCAAAGCATCAAAAACAGTAGCAAGAGCTTATGGAAGAATATTGCAGCCCTCAGTGTGTATAAGTCAGAAATTTTCAATTTTTTCCCTATTGTGGGCACTGGGAGAGGAGTTAAATTCACTGTCTCTCAATTTATCCATCTGTAAAATTACTGTTCTGATTATTAAACATTTCTAAACTCTTCACAATGTCCTGAGCACTGAATATAACATGTAGAAAGACACTGTTTGTGCCCTCTAGGAGCGTAATGAAGCTTACCACCTACTTCTAGGAATGTCTTGGGGATTGAAATACTGTTTTAAAGTGCCAAGAGCTACTCAGAAGAAATGTGCTGTATAATTACAAATATTATCATAGATGAATGGACATGTTCCATTAAACACTAGAATTGGTTACCGAGGAAGTTTATGGAGTCTTCTTCCCTGGAGAGTTTAAAAAAACAGAAAGCCAGCAGCTAAATATCCATTGGCCTAGGATGGTTTAGGTGGTGCTGTGCCTGGCACAGATTGGGAGAGTTATGGATGGAAAAACCAAATGAACTCTCAAATTATACCAGCATTAGTATCATGTAAAGAACAAGGTTGAAAAGAGATGAACTAAATAAACAATTAAGTTGAAAAACAGAAAGAGGATAGGCTCCAACTGAGCTGGGAATTAGCAGATGAAGAACCACTCCGCTTAAGGAGGTGAGTATCTACTGAACTAATTGCCAGTTATCCTCCACCCTTCTTGTTTCTGAAAACACCCTGGATATGTTTAAGGACAAAATTTGCCGTGTCAAAAAAAGACCTGGAGCTAAATTTGTCATCACTGACGCCTAATTGATTGGATAATCAGATGAAGTTAACAAATAACAGTAACCTGGAATATTCTAAAAATGAGGTATTCTGAACAGACATTTTTTAAATAATCAATTCCTGCAAGGAGTTAATCAATTATTTTTTAAATTTAAGACATTCTGATGAAAATATTCTAAAACCTACAGCAGCCGTCCCTGCTTCAGCAAAACCCAGAAAATAAATATAATTTATTCTATGCTAATAGTAGATTCTCAGAAAATTGAGATTTTTAAAATAATTTTCAATGATTCAGAAGTCCTCCAATATTCTATTTTTCTACAGATTCAGATATAGATTCACCCAGAAGGAGAATTGTTTGGAAAGAACCCAGTGCAAATGCTCAGCTATTAAGAAAGTCCTTGATGTGAGCTTCTTTAGGGTCATTTGTTTCTTTCTCATAAAATCTTAATAAAAGATGAGCAACGCATGACCTTCAGAGAAGGATAACACGACTACCTGTTGGCAGAATTAATTATTGATTCAAAGGCTGTGAAATTGCCTTCAACTAAGTTATTTTCACGATCTCTAGAAACTCTTCTTCCCTGGCATTATCACCATGGTGAATTGACAGGAGTGTTTAAAACATTATCTATTATTTCTGCATCACAAGCCTGGTGGACTAGGTCCATCGCCCTGTCGGTTTCAACTCCCTTCTCTGTCTGATTTGTATGAAGATGCATGTTGAGGTAGAAAGACCTCTGGTCTAGGAAACAGGAGACCTGGATTCTAAAGCTTTGTTGTGTAGCTTTGAAAATACCTTCTTTTCTCTGAGTCCCATTTCTTCCTGTACGAAATAAGGGGGTTGAATTAGATAATCATGTAGGTCCCTTCCATTGTACAGATTATGATTCTAGGGTACACCACATTTTATGTAATGTGAAAGGAAAACAAAGTCCTTCACCATGCATGCCTCTGTCCATGAGGCTTCCACAGCACTTTGCAAGTATCCCTGTTGAAGCCTTTATCATAATTTAAGATATCAAATTGCACAAGTTAGAGGTAAATTGTATTGAATCTAACCCATAGACATCTTTTGTTTGCACATTAAAAAATAATAATCTGGTTTACAATTCCAAAAAAAGGAAACATTAATATAAAATCCAGATTTTGGCTTCTATTGAAAGAGCTAAGTATGTTGAATCCGTAGATGTCATGGCATCAATCTATTAGAGCCGGGTAATTCTTGCCATCTTTAGTTGTGACACGCGTTCTATGATTTGCCGTCCAATCCACTGCACTAACCTTTGTTCTCTTCCTGTCCTTGTATACATTTCTATTTGCGATTGCAGGATTATAGGTTTGTATAAGGAGCTTCTCCAGGGAAAAAAACCTGGTCTTGACCCTCTGTGGTAGACGTAGTTAGCTGCCTGACAAATATGCATTCTATGCTTCATCAAAAAGAGAACTCCCATTTTATTTAGGTTGTGATCTATCCTGACAAAACACCTCTGTAGTCTACCTTGTGTTTTGTGAAGTTCAAGTCAATGAGAAGGAAGAAAAAGTCAACAGGTTAGTTCACACACATGCACAAAATGTCTCAACTGGCTCACACATTAGCCACTCATACTTTGTGTTTTCCTCATCTTCTTACTTGCAACTCTGACATAAAGCTTATTTATATAGTAGACACCTTGCCATTTTGAGGACAAAAGCCGTATGCTATATGGCGGTAGAAAAGATAGAAGGAACATTGGTTTCTGACTGCATCTTTGAGCAATTGATCCAGCCTTTGCTTGTCATCATGTTGCTTAGAAAAATAAACCCCAATCTGGTTGAAACATCATAAGCAAGTTTTCTGCTTATTAATACCAGTTGCATCAGTAACAGCTATGCCTTCATTGAATCCCAAGTGCCTGGTCCACAGAAGGTATCTGGTTATTGACGCTTCTGTAACAGAAACAATACCAGTAATGATAACTTATAATTATATGCTTACTATTATATATGCTTACTGTTGCCAGGTACTGTGCTAAATGTTTTACGTCATTTAGTTCTCACAATTACCCTGTAAGACAGATAACGTTATCCCCAATATACAGATGAGATACGGAGAGGATAAGTATTTTTCCCCAAATCAAACCATTCTTTAAAATGAATGATAAATATTTTATCTAAGATTGAAGCAAAGCCAAAGTCATGCATCTGAAAGTACAACCATTTAGTTCAACTGTGCAGACCAATGAAAAAAGTTACCTTTTCTAATAACACTTAACCCATGTTTATAAGTCCAAATATCAGTTGAGCCCTCAGAATCCCTTAGCATTCATATACTGTTCCCTAAATAGTTTGCTGTCATTCTCAGAAAGGAAAAATTCATATTTTCTGCTCTTTTCTCAAACTATATCAACATTGCCCTCCGTCCCTGACTCTTCATTGAGAAAACACGAGGCTGTTTCCAACTGTTCTTAAATACTCTGGCCTCTGACTTTTGAATTGATGAATTATCCCTCTTATTATCTAAGGTCACACCCACCAGTGGGGCTCAATACTTATGAACATTTTCTCCTGTAGTCATATGCTCCCTCTCCTGTATTATCAATTTCCCCTCCTGTCAGAATGCAGGCATGCTCCATTCTTTTGTTATAAAAGAAAATTTCCTTGATCCCTCCTATTTCTTCTAGTCACTGACCCAAAGTTATTGGCTATTGCATTCTCTACTTCCTTCCTTGCATTCTGTCTTCAACTCTTTTTATTTAGGCTTTTATTCTCTTCAAACCCATGAAAATGTCCTTGTCAAGAGGTAAATCACCTTCTAACTTCACAAATTCAGTGATCAATTATCAGGCCTCAAACTTCTTCAGTAGGATCTGACACAGTTGATTCCTCCTTTTTGGATCACTAAATTTACTAGGTTTTGAGGATGCCACATTTTTCTAATTTCCTCTCTATGTTAGTGCAGTGAAGTCATCTTTACTGACTTTGCCCTCCTTCCCTGAACTTTGAAAATGGGAGTGTCCTGGAGTCTAACTTTGCCCTTCTTCTCTTCCCTAGCTACATTCTATCTCTAGATGATCTGGTTCAGTCCAATGGTGTTAAATACATCTCTATATTGACAATTTCCAATTTTTATCTCAAAACCAGACTTTTATCCTGAGATTGATGGATACAACTCTCTTTGACAATTCCATTAGGCATGTCTAACTTAATTAGTGCAAAACCAACCATTGATTCTCTGACTCTTCCAAAATATCCTTCATCTCAATAATGCAAATGACATTCACATAGTTGTTGCAAACCAAGAACTTATAAGGCATTCTTGATTTCTTTCTTTATCCCTTTATCCAGCCCATGAGTAAATCATGTCACCTCCAATCATTTCTTACTACCTCCACCCACCAAAATCAGCCTTAACCAAATGACCATAATCAATTAGTGGGGTAGATGCCACAACTTTTTAATTAGTCTCTCTCCCTGCTATCTTTTCCCTTTTTTTCTATCCTTAATATTGATTATGCCACATTTTTGTTCCTAGTTCTCCAGAGATTTTCTTTCATATTTAAAACAATAATGAAGATCTTTGTCATGGTTTACGAGATCCTACTAGATCTGGATTCTGCATACATATTTTTTTAATAGATTTTATTTTTTGAGCAGTTTTAGGTTCACAGCAAAATGGAGAGGAAGGTACAGAGATTTCCCACATGCCCCCTAGCTCCACATACACACAGCCTCCTCCGTTATCAACATCATCCATCAGAGTGGTACATTTGTTACAATTGATGAAAAAGTCCATAGATTACATTAGGGTTCACTCTTGGTATTGTACATCCCCTGGATTTGCACAAATGTATAATGACATGTATCCATCATTATGTTATCATACAGAATAGTTTCATTGCCCTAAAAATCCTCTGTACTTCACCTATTCATCCCTCTGCACTCCTAACCCTTGGCACCACTGATCTTTTTTACTATCTCCATAGTTCTGTCTTTTCCAGAATGTCACATGCTGTGAATCTTAGAGAATGTAGCCTTTTCAGATTGGCTTCTTTTACTTAGTAATATGCATATAAGGTTTCTCTATGTCTTTCCATGGCTTAATAGCTCCTTTTTTTTTAGTACTTAATAAGATTTCATTGTCTGATTATCCATTCATTTATTGAAAGGCATCTTGGTTGCTTCCAAGTTTTGGAAATTATGAATAAATCTGCTATAAACACCTATGTGCAGATTTTCATGTGGGCATAAGTTTTCAACTGCTTTAGGTAAATACTGAGGAGTTCGATTGCTGGATTGTATGGCAAAAGTGTGTTTAATTATGTAAGAAGTTGCCAAACTGTCTTCTAAAGTGGCTGTATCATTTTGCATTCTCATCAGCAATAAATGAGAGTTCCTGTTGCTCCTCATCCTCACCAGCATTTGGCATTGTCAGTGTTCTGAATTTTGACCATTCTAATAGGTATATAGTGATATCTCATTGCTGTTTTAATTTGCATTTGCCTAATGACATACGATATGGAACATCTTTCCACATGCTTATTTGCCATCCATATGCCTTCTTTGGTGAGGTGTCTGTGAAGGTCTTTGGCCCATTTTTTAATCAGGTTGTTTGCTTGCTTATTGTTGATTTTTAAGAGTCCTTTGTATGTCTTGGGTGATAGTCCTCTATCAGATATATCTTTAGCAATTATTTTCTCCCAGTGTGTGGCTTGTCTTTTCCTTCCTTGATGGTGTTTTCCATACAGTAAAAACTTTGAATTTTAATGGAGTCCAGGTTTGCAATTATTTTCTTCCTGGATCATGCTTTGGTTGCCTACATATTTTAAATAATCTCCTACCTGGTATCCCTCGCTCAGCCCAGCCAGTCACTCCAGCCTTTTTGCCACTCACCAAATGCCAAAACTTTATTTCCTCCTCAAAGGCTTTGCATCTATAGTTTCCTCTTCCTAAAACAATCTTACCCCAAGCTTTCTTATGCTTTATATATTTCTTAAATATGTCTCAGATATCCTCTGAGACATTTCATTCAGGTCCCTGTTCAATCATTACCTCCTTGAAGTTCTCCTTAATCAAAAAATCTAAACATGCCTGCATTATTTTCTACCCCTTCATACAGTGTCCTTATTCTTTTTAGTATTTGTAACTACTTAAATGATAGTAAATGCTTATTGTTTTATTTGTTTTATTATCTGAAACACACTTGATTATAAGTTTCATGAAGGCCAGGACCTTTTCTATATTGACTGCAATTCAAATGCCTACTCAGGTGCCTAGAAAATAGTAGGAACTCAATAAGTATTTTTAATGAGTGCATAAACTAATGAATTGTGGATATCTTCTTATCTTTCCCATTAGTATAAACAAATACAGTATGCTATGACTTAGCCATATATATTCACATTACATAGAATTAAGTAATTCTACATTTATTGAAAAATGTGATTAGCTGTTTTTTCTAAGCCTTATTGTCCTGGAATTTATTTTTAAAATTCTCTATAAGTCTCTACATCTTCCTTTAATTTTCTTATCTTGCTTATGTTCTTCTTAGGATTCATACTTAAATATATGCTTTCCGCTGCTGCTGGTTTTTGGGTCTATTTCTATATGGGTCGATGTTTGCATTATAGGAATTCACAGTATCTTAGCCTAACTTGCCATGTACGAAAATTACGATACAACTTTCCTCAAGTGGATACAAGCTATTGTTTGGTATTCCTTTTAATGTGACACTACTGATAGCAAAATATTACCTTTAGAGAGCGGAGAAGAGTGGAACTCAGCTTGCCCTTACACTTATTGTCCCCAAATGCTATAGCACTTTTATTCATGCATTAAGTTACCTTGATGTTAATGTGAAATTTTAAATTTCCTCCAGAGGCTATCTCTGCTTTCTACTGTTACTGTATTGTGGCAATTTTGCCTTGTTCTCTCCAATTCTATTTCTTCCTTGCAACCTCAGTTTGACGCTCCTGAATACTTCTGATGTCTACTGCCTTGTCTTTCATCTTCTCAGCATATACACTGTTTGACCTCTTCCTCGAATGCTTAGCTTCTGTTTTTGTCCTTGAGGATTGATTTTATAGTAATTATGGGCAAAATGCTGTGTTCATTTCTTCTGATTAATAAACCAATCAATCACATTGTCTTTGGTTCTTGGTTATTTTAAGAGGCTTCTCTCTTCGAGCTTGGTTACATAAAGAAAGATAAATATTCAAATACAGACATACAGAGAATTCCTATAGAAATTTATCCAAAGTTCCTTATCTGAACAATGAATGGTAACACAGAAAATGATGGAGTTACCATTTTTTCCATTCCCTAAAGTGCTTAGGGCATTAGGATCCACTTAATTCTTTCACAGAGAATCTGGTTGAAAAAGATTACATTTGTTTCTTTGTTTTTATTAGGACATCTTTTTTTTTTTTTTAAGACTTTATTATTTCCTTTTTCTCCCCAAAGCCCCCCGGTACATAGTTGTATATTCTTCGTTGTGGGTTCTTCTAGTTGTGGCATGTGGGACGCTGCCTCAGCGTGGTCTGATGAGCAGTGCCATGTCCGCGCCCAGGATTCGAACCAACGAAACACTGGGCTGCCTGCAGCGGAGTGCGCGAACTTAACCACTCGGCCACGGGGCCAGCCCCTTTATTAGGACATCTTTTCAATCATAGAGTTAAAAGGAAATTGAGAAAAGCAATAAAACCACTCATCTCTCTGTCTGCATGTATCCTTTGTAATCATTTCAGTCAATGTGCTCAATACACCAAAGAATGTCTTCGTCTATTTTTTTTGAAGATTGTGTGTTTATACATACAATCGGCTTGAAAAAGTCTTTATACTGATTTTTTTACAAAAATTATAACCATTAATACAAATTGCTTGAATAAATTTATCAAAAAACTCAGAAGAGGTCAATTTTCTAATTTTATATTTCTTTTTTAGTAAGGCAATAGAAATATACTTAGAAACTCCATATGCGTTCTGTGCTAGGCAGACAAGGGTAAGTGGCATAACAATGAATAGACATTGATGTATACTCAAAGATCCTATATTCAGGCTTCCAATTCTCATCTCATTTAGAAATGAAAAATACACACAGCTGTGTATTATCAACATGTATTATAAGAAGACTTTGAACCCTGAAAAGTTTTCTGGCTCTTCCTTTTCATTGTTTCAAGTATTGAAGAACGATAATCCTTACTATATAATAGTTACAATAGTAATAATAGCCATCAGTATTCACTGATCTTGTTTTCTATGTATCATGCACACCTTGGTTTAAGTAAATCTCACCGTGAGAGAAAGTCTTGTTATATAGGCCTTTAACTCACTTTAAGTCATTACACACTATTGTAAAGAATTAAAAAGAAAAAAGAAAGCAAGAAAAACATTAATATAAGTGCAACAGATGATTAAGTTCAACAATGCAATCAAAGAGTATATGTTGTACAGCGGTTGTGTCCAATAGAAATAACATGACACCAATGCAAGATGCATATGTAACTTTAAATTTTAAAATAGTCACATTAACCAGAGTAAAAGAGCTCAAATCAATTATACATCTTATTTACTACAGATAATCAAGATACTATTGTTTCAATATGTAGTTGATACAAAAATAACTGAGTAATTTACATTCTTTTCTCCATACTCTGCTTCAAAATCTAGTGCTTATTTTATGTAAACAACACATCTTAATTCAAACTTAACACATTTCCAGTAGTCCACATGTGGCTGTTGGCTACTGTATTGGACACCACAATCCTGCAGTGAGAAGTGATTAGAACAGTGAATTTGTCGTTCCCTCAGCAAATCATATATATAACATCATAACATATGTGGTTTGTATGTGGTTATACTATAACGCATATTATATGGTAGTATATACGGGGGGGTTTTTAGGTGCATGTGTACACATATATGTGTATATACATGTGTGTATACGCAACGTATGTACACAACATAGTTATAAATGCAAATCAACTTTCATCTACTACTCAATCCAAAAAAATGCAGCAGTGAAAGCAGTTAAAGCTTTCCTTTTTAAAAAGAAAACATGGAATCTAATTAATGCTGAAAGAAAAAGATGGCTGTGTTGCAGTTATTAAGATACAGTGTATTGCTCTTCATCACAATATCAATGTTTCTTCAGATATTTACAAGAATTAGGTTAACCATAGGTGAATTTCTCTTTATGTGATGAGATTAGACCAGTGGTTCAAACAGGGGCAATTCACCTCTCCCCACACAAAGGACATTTGACAATGTCTGGAGACATCTTCAATTGCCAAGATTAGAGGGGTGCTTACTAGCATCTAGTGGGTTGAGGCAAAGGACACTGTTAGATATCCTATAATGCCCTGGACTGGGCCCTGTTATCAGAGGATGTTAAAAACAAAGAATTACCTGGCCCAAAATGTCAGTAGTGCTGAGGTTGAAATACTTCGGTTTAAACCCTATGTACTATGTAACACAAAATTACAATATTTTGTTATGATTGTCACTTGAAAGGTGAGAACACAAGCTCAGGGATTGTAAGTAATTTGCCCCAAGTCCCAATAGCTTTTAAATAGCAGAGGCAGGGTCAAGTTCAGGTCTGCCTGAATCATATCTAGAGCTCTTACCCCTACTCCACAGAGCAGCGCTGCTCTTACTCTCTGTTAAAGGTTACTTTTCTTGTGCTTTGTTTGTAATTTTCAGTTCTCCACAAACGTGTACGTTTGTGAAATCTAAAATAAAAATTAAAATAATCCCTGTAAAATAAAATCAAAATAGAATTCAAAATGCACCCTCCTCCATTTTTACTAGTAGAAACAACAGACAAAATTAACCTGTTCAAGGGTTATAAAGGTTTCTTGATGTTTACTCTTTACTCTCAATTTCTGTACTTCTCTTATTGCTGACCAGTACAAATTTCAGAAGCAGGACAAGCTTCAGACCACAACTTGAGTAGCATTGCAAAAAAGGATAATGGAAATTACTTCTTTGATTAAGAACAAATTTTAAAGAGTATTAAATCAATTACAGTTTTAATTAGTGAACTTTCAGCTTTATTTTCAAGCAGTAGTCTTCAATTTCAAGCAGTAGTCTTCAATTCACTGAAAAAATTAGTTTTCTCTAAGAAAACAACAGGAGAAAAGATTTGTATGTATATCAATATGAGACATTCCTGTAAGATCTAAAATTTACAATTTTCAAAAAGATGGCTCTTTTTCTGGAAGTACAAAATGTTAAAAGAGAGAAAAAGGAGATTTGTGAAACATAATTTGCTTTAAAAATGAAAGAGCACTCTGAACAATTCTTCCAAAGGAGAAACAACTACCTATAACCCAGAAAGCAACGTTGATTTTTAATTACACTGCAGACGCTCTGCTTTACATGTCATTCTACTTAACAACATTAAATCTCATTTAGCTATAGTCTCAATATTCCTTTCTCTTAGAGATTCACTATGAACCTGTTAATTTTACTGTCATGAAAGGATCATAGCCATTAATAGCAGATAAGATTCAACGAGAAGCTTCATACGACGTTCAGATTGTTCCTGTAGAATTGACAAAGCCACTTCAGAATCATGTGCTGGCACTGTCAAAATCATTAAATCAATATTACTTGGGCATATGAGGATAATTTGATTTTTTGAATATTTTAAAAGATAGAAGGCTAGACTCTCTGATGGATGATCATTATGGACTGAGTTGTGTCCCCCTAAATTCATATGATAAAGTCCTAACCTCCACACCTCAGATGTGACCATGTTTAAAGACAGGGCATTTAAAGAGGTAACTAAGGTAAAATGGGGTCATTAGGGTGGGCCCTGATGCAATATAACTGGTGTTCTTATAAGAAGAGATTAAGACACAGACATGCATGTACACAGAGGAAAGACATGTGAGGACACAGCGAGAAGCTGACCATCTGCAAGCCAAGGAGCGAGGCTTCAGGAGAAACCAAACTTTCCAATACCACAATCTTGGACTTGTAACCTCCAGAACTGTGAGAAAATAAATTTCTGTTGTTTAAGCCACCCATTCTGTGGCATTTTGTTAGGGGAGCCCTAGCAAACTAATACAATGATTTAAAATTTTCAGCAAACATTACCAAAAATATCACTCAAGTTATCAGTCCCTTTATATTAGGAAAACATTGACAATGGCTTGAAACTTGATCTTGGACATCATCAATCCAAGCCACTAAATACAAAGAGGAAATAATGAGAAGCAGATTCTCTATAGTAATTAAATGCTAATTATTCCTTAAAACATTCAACATTGGTGCATTGTCAATGTGAATCACTTCGCTAATGATTCAAGCAGTTCTCATTGGGAAAACCTTGAGTCCAGAATAACACTGAAGAAATTCAAGCAAAATATGTAAATAATGTGAAAAGGAATTTTAGGAAGGAAAAATTCGCCTGAATAAAATCAACAGTGTAAACTACTGAAATCACGTGGTTTTATAAAATATTCAATGATAACTGGCATCGCTAAAATTGAATAATTTGTTGGATGCATTAAAATGATCCATTATCAACTTAATCTACTGATTTTTTAAAAAATTTTATTCTTCATACTTGCAGTGATTGAGAGTTTTTTAAAATGTGTTTTCTGAATTTATCTCTCTGGAGTTAAATTTGACAAAGTGATCTCTCTGAATAAATGACATTTTGGAAACAGGTTCTAAAACAAAATTATATTTTCACTGATGCAATATGTGAGAACTTAATCAATGAAATATCAGAAATGGCATTATTCACGGTTCAGAACTTTCTCACTGAGTAATAAGTAGTGAAAAACTGGTACATTTTGGATATGAAGAAAAAAAGGATAGAAACAAAGGAAGAGAAATTTGTCTACACTGATGATTCCATAGGCAAGGCTAATGTTTTCATTAATTGGATTTTCTTAATTTAATGTCCTGAAGTTGCAAATGGAGCAAGAATTCTAAATTTTAGTATGAATTTAATTCTCTCAGCAAAGTCAGAAAGAAAAACACATGTAATCTAATATAGCACCTCTGTTTTAAGAAATGACTCTTCCTTTTTAGGACAGAGCTACAAAGATAAAACACTAAATCAATTAGTTCAAACATCACAACTTTTCATTTCACTGCCTACGCAATTCCTCAATTCTTCTTCTTTAAGGCATTTTAATTGAGGCAATATCTAAATACTATCCTGGCATTTTCGTAAGAGTAGGAATTTTAATTCATCTAAACCAACAAGAAATATACCAATTTTACAACTTCCTTACTTTCCTCAAGTTCAGTTTAAGCAGTACTAGATAATACCATAAAATATTTCGAGAAATAGGAATGTGTCAATCTGGCACTCAGTATCACAGTCATTCTCTGATATCTAAACTACCATTGATTAGGTTATCTTCTCTAAATTTAGAAGAATTTAAGCTCAAATATTGGGCTAGTTTCATACAATAGAGATAATGTTCTAACAAGACAAATTATGTGTTTCAATACGGCATCCTTTCCCCTCCCAGACGGCTTTCAGTGTTCATAATGCCTTACAACATTCATGAATGGTATTTTCTGTGAGCAATCAATAAATGCTAGCATTCACATATTAAGACAACACAAACAGAAAGCATCTGTTTTAGAGTAAAGTTTGTAAAATGTGTTTGTAGTTTCAATTTTTCTCCCTAATTTATTCTTATTTTCTTCCTGGATTAACAATAGGTTTGAACATTCAATTTTTGGAACTGTATCAATAGTGTATTACAATAGTACTAGTTAAATTCTAAACACTTCCTAAGGTAATGAGACAAAATGTAAAATAATTGAAAGATTCATTTATAATAGCTTTGAGGTTCTGCTCTGCTAAAGACTAGCTAATATGATTGCTGTAAAGTTATTTAAGTAGATATTTCAGGGGCTTCCATCTAAAGCTGTCAGTTGACTCCATAAATTTGGAGTGGGCTTGAGAATATATATTTAAAAAAAAAACTCTGAACACTAGTTATTGACTAGGCTGAGATTAGCTTCCTGGAGTCACATCACAAAACTCAAGGTGATTTTGGCTTTTTTGCCTCGTGGACGGGCTTAGGTGGTGGGAATCTTGAATCTTCTTTCTATGCTGATCCAGGACATTCAATGGGACTTCTATTCTCTTTTGTGCTTTCTACTTCAAAAGGATTCTCTTCTATTTTTTTTCTACAAAATAATTTAGATCTTTTTCTTTTCCTGGACAAAACTAACTTATACCATCTATATTCTTGATCCTGCATGATTTCCTCATCACCTGGAAAGATATTCCCATTAATTAATCCCTCTCTTACTCATATCTAACATTTCCACGTCTTCATGTTTTTATATTCACTTTCCCATTCATTTATTGAATATTTTTGAGCACTCATTATGTGCCGAGCACAGTCAGGCACCAGATATACTGCTGCGATGAAGAGGATGGATGCAGCCCCTGCTTGCACCAATTTTACATTCTCGTCGGGGGCAGGGGAGGTGGGGGCACCAAGGACAAGTAAATAGGTAAGTCCAAAGTGTAGTGTTTGAAAGGGTAACATTGGCATCATCTGGGAGGATGCTGGAAATGCAGAATCTCTGGCCCTACTATAGATTTCCTGAGTCAGAATCTGATCAGATACCCTGGTTACGTGTGTACATGTATAAGCTTGAGAGGTGCTGGACAGGCAGGTAAGGGCCTCAGTCAATGTTTATAAACATTCACGGGGCTCTGCTATCTAAAATAAATAGATTTATCTATATCTGCATCCTCATCAAATCAGATTTGTCAATTCAGACCTTTTCTTCCATTTCCTCAGTTTACATTTCTATCAACTATACTATTCACTGTTTCTTGAAATATTCTTGGTTTTCTGCATCTTTTATTTTTTGCATTATTTATTTTTCCATGTTCCTCTTTAAATCTAGACTATTATCTATCCAGATCCCTCTTGAATAATACTATTGTAGTAGTAATAATGAGGCCAGTTAACTTTGGTTGAGCAGATACTGGGTGCCAAGCACTCTTCTAAAGCTCTACATTGATCAGTTCATTTAACACTCACAACACTTGAGGAAGGTACCTTTATTGTTCTTTCTACAGATGAGGAACTGAGGCACAGAGAGGTTTAATATTAACTACCCCATTACAAAGCCCAGCTGGGTTCTCTCAGTGGGAGACAAGTCATTCCTCCTTTAAATATTCTCGAAGCTTTCTCTGTGCCTCACCTAAGGAACCTATTACTGCTAACTAATGGCTGTTTCCATATTTCTCTCATTACACTTCTGCTACACTTTAATCTCTTCCCACTATATGTTAAGCTTTTTCAGGATTTAAATATTTCACTGCCACTGCACATGTTATCATGGGATTTTCAACATTGTAAGGGCTCAAATATAATTGGAGGATTGACTTAATGTTTGACTATATGTTTCCTAGTATCAATTATTATGTGTTAGAAGAGAAAGTATATGAGACAGAATTTACTTTGCAATGTTGTTGCAACAGTGACTTAGACGTTGCTTTAGAAACTTTTATTTTCTGTTCCTTAGGATGAAATTTCATATCAATATCAACTCATTGCTTTCACTTATTTTTTCTCATTCATTACTGCTTTTCTTAATCACTTTTATCTCTCCTGTTTATGACATTAAATTAAAATAAATTATCCCACACTTTGTGTGGTCTAGTTGGCTGGAAGAATGTGACCTGATAATGCCCTAAGGAGCCCAAAATCTAATAGTGTAAACATATTTAAACAGATTACTATGCATATAATCAGTGAGAAGGTAGAATCAGGTACAGTGCACAGCGTGGCTCAGGAGAGGGAGTGATGACATCCAGCGATTACTTTCCAGAAGAGGGATGGAGCAAATCCTGAAAGTCTGTGAAAGTGTTGACATTTAAGACAGAACATGAAAGCCCATGGTGGCTGTACACGCAAACAGGTGCACCAAAGGAGGAATAATAAAATACACCAAATCGTGCATGGATAGAATCATGTAAAGGCTTGTGATTTCAGGAAACTCATGGAGTTTGTAGTATTGCTAATGTATAGTCAGTAGAAAGGGCATCAGGCAATGAGGATGCCATACAGGTAGAGACCAGATAATGAAGAACCCAAAGCTTGGGGCCCACGTGGTTCAAGTTGTATTTACATAATCAGTTTCCTGGCCAATATTTAGCTGTTTAATAAAATTTTTCATTTATACACATTTATTTATATAAATTCTGGTTGATCCCTCCAGGTGATTCTGGTACACACTCAAGTGTGAGAACCACTGTTGGATTTATCTCTGACAGAGATATGAGAAGGAGAACTGATAAAGGACCTTTTGTAGGGGACTGTGTTAGGGATATCAAGATAGTTCTGAAGAATGTAGGAATGAAGAGATACCAACGAAGTTCTGACATTAAAAGGTACATACTCGGTGTATAAGAAGAGAAGGAATGTCAACGATGCTGATAGGAAGCAACTGTGAGGAAAAAATTAGTTGTGTTGTTTGGGTTTGTTTTAAGTTCTCAAATGAAATGACAATTAGAATTAGAGGAGGGGTAGTTATATCTGATTCATAAGTGAAGAGGTCAGTTATATAAGGGCAATCAAATACTTTAGGATTAAAGTTAAATTATTTCACAATCACTGTAGAAGTTGGCATTTAGCGAGATCAAAGAGAGATTCCCTTCTTTTTTTCTGTGAATTAAAAAAGAACATTGAATAGTCTATATGTTGATGTGATAGTGATTATAGAGGTTTATACATTTGTCAGAACTCATAGCATACCATTAAATGAGTGCACATTGTTGTATGTAAATTCTTTCTAAATAAAGCTGATTTAAAAATGGAAAAAAAATAAATTTCAATTGAAAATCTAGTGGCAACCTGTCAAAACGAAGTTTCAGATTAGAGACATGAAGTTAAATAACTCTTTTTATATTTTCAGGAATATCCCATGCTTTTTAAAAATAGTGATAATTTTTGTTTTGTTTTAATCAGCAAATGAAATTCATATAGGCCATTGCAAACCATCCCTGAGGATAAGGACATATCACTAATGAATCTGTGGCTCATGGAATATCCTGACAACAAAGTAAAGTTAGACAACCTTTTAACAGGCTTCATTTCCCCAGTTTGTTCTATACAATAATCAAAATAGTGAATGTAGGATTTCTTATGTAGGACTCAAGGAGGACTTAGAGCAGACAATGCTCCTGCAATTTCTGTGATTTAATAAAAATATTCATAAAACAGTATTATATGAATCCTTTTATTATTTGATCACATTTCAGAATTATAAACTGGGTGCTTTGTTTTTTTTCTCCTGGTCAAATGTTATAAAATATATGAGTGAAATATATTTCTATAGGTGTAGCATA
The DNA here is from genome assembly GCF_021613505.1 of Equus quagga. Taxonomy (NCBI): domain Eukaryota; kingdom Metazoa; phylum Chordata; class Mammalia; order Perissodactyla; family Equidae; genus Equus; species Equus quagga. Next base: position 133,626,780 of record NC_060269.1, read on the forward strand.
ATAATTGACAACTTGATCCATAACAGATAAACTACTCAAATTGTCATCAGTTTCAAAGAAGATAAAAATGTAATGCCCTTGAATAAGTGTAACATATCTTGCATTCTAATGAATAAGAATTATATGCAAATTCACTTTATGGGGATGGGAGTATGAAATAATATATCCATGTAAATTTAGTTTATAGCAAATAGTTTATAAAATACTTAATATAAAGTTCTGCATACCACTGGTGGAAGACTGAGTATACACATTTTTTGATACCGTCCTTAACATCTGGGCATTAACATTTGGGTCAAGTGTGCCTCTCAGAGATTTATTATTCTTTTTCATCTTTCCTGAGTTATCTCATATGTAGCCACATAAATGGAAGGACAAAAACAAGTGAGCCAAGTATTACGAAAAAGGAATCATGAACTATTAATTTGAAAAAGGAACCTCATCCCAGGAAAATAGGAGAATTGGCCATCCTACCAATGAAAAAACACAACAGTAAAATGTAAAGCATAATAATGACACATGTTAAAGAAGTTTGAAAAATATATAAAATATATATTTTTATATAGTGTGATAATTCATTGAAAGAAAAAATATCAAAACAAAAAGAAGGCCATAGCTCTCTGATTAAAATATTTTAAATCTGTAAACATTTTACATGGGTAAAAAGTAGATTTTCAACTCTGTATATATCTATGGAAAATTCAGATTTTGGATATTTCTAGTGTTATCTACCTATTTTACTTATAATTCATATAAGAACAATTCACACTGATATAAATAAAGGTATAATTTTGATATTAAACTGTCCCCAATATATATTGTGAAGGTTTGGATGCAAGCTCATTAAAAATGAGATTATTTCCTTTGTCTTGTGTTTCTTTTTTAGCTGACAATGTATTTTTTTCCTTTTGAGGAAGATTAGCCCTGAGCCAACATCTACTGCCAATCCTCCTCTTTTTGCTGAGGAAGACTCACCCTGAGCTAACATCTGTGCCAGTCTTCCTCTACTTTATATGTGGGACGCCTACCACAGCATGGCTTGCCAAGCAGTGCCATGTCTACACCGGGATTCGAACCGGCAAACTCCGGGCCGTCGAAGCAGAACATGCAAACTTAACCTCTGTGCCACGGGGCCAGCCCCTGACAGTGTATTTTTATAGTAATAATTGCCTCTAAACCTCAATTACCTAATTTTATCATCTATAGTTATGTTTAGGGAAAATGTTTAATTTAAGATCAGTCTTAAGCTCTATCTAGAGTATTAGTTAGATATATGTCAAGGCTCAAAGTTCGTTTGATATTCAGTTAATAAAAGTTTATTCGGCACTATTGAAATAGTTGAAATAACCATTTGATAGCCTATTTGCTTTTCAGTAGGGTGCATTGAAATTTAATAGGAAAACAGACATTCCTCCTCTCTTCATACATTCTAGATTCACTGCCAGACAATAGAAACATGTATTTTAGTTTTATACATTTTATAATATGTCTACTTCTCTCTTTAAAAGACAAGGCTAGAACCTGAAACTCTTTTTCCCAGAAAACTCAGCCTAGAATCTTCCACTTTGCATTTCCTCCATGTTCTGTCCCAGTAACGCAGGGAGCTGTGCCTCTTCCCCTTGCGCAAAAGTAAGGTTGAATTTTAACCCATAGGCCTATTTTTTGAGGTAATGGTACCTCAGGACAAAACATACACGTGGATGATGGGAGAGAAGGCAGTAAGTAGAAAGGCAGAAGTCTAGATTTAGTCTGGAACAAAAAGAGGGAGAACATGTGTTAGGTGATAATTTGAGAAAATTCAGCTAATGCAGGATTCAGCCTACACTTCCACGTCAGGGTCAGCCAACTTTTTCTGTAAAGGACCAGATGGTAAATATTTTAGGCTTTGCAGGCCTGGATTTTATAATTATGTCTACGAGTCCTTCTTCCTCAATTATATAGTAAATAAATATATATTGGGCATTAAAACTTGCTATTAGCACTTTAGTAGAAGCCATGGTGAGTAAAAAGTATAATGTTTTTTTTTTCTTCAGAGAGTTTGCAATTAAGTAGAAGGAAGAAAGGCGGATTCTCACCAACTGACAGTCGGATTATAATACGGCTTGAGAAATTCTGTTAAGTGCAGCCTCTGATCGTACAGAGTTTAGTCTCAGCTGGGTGGAAAGGGAGGCAGAGCAAATCAGACTGAAGAAGCCAGAGAGACCTGGAACTCAATTCCGGCTGCTGCTCAGATACCGAGGCAACGCAAAGAGAGCTCTCTAGGCAAGCAGGACAATGTGAGCCCAGAATAAACAGCACATCCATGGAAAAAGCAGTATATTATAGCTATTAAGAACATGGACTCTGGAGCAAAAAATGCCTGGGTTCAAACTACAGCTTTATCACTTATCTGCTGTGTGACCTTGGGCAAATTACTCAAATTGTTTCTCTTTTAGCATTCTCATTTGTAAAATGAGAATGATTATAACTCACTGTGTGATAGGATTATAGTACGGATAAAACATATAGATATTTATAAACCCTCAGAACTGTGCTGGATGCTTAGTAAGCTCTAAATAAATGTTTCCTACTATTATTACTGCATTATTATTGCTATTAAACTATAAGGATACTAATCTGCTTTAAGCTGACGTACATTTGTATGGGCCCAGGAAACACACTAATTTCCCTTTGTGTCTGAAGGCTAAGGGAAGTAAGACTAATGAAATTAAGCTATGAAAAATATGTAAGAAAACAATAGCTCTATTGTTTTTTCAACCGCCTCTGATATAAAATGAGCAAATGGCTTAAATCTCAAATATTTGGAAGGAAAAAAAAATCAGATGAAATCATTGGCCAGCACAAAAACAAAAGTCATTGTGAAGCTAACTCCTCTCATATCTATGACTTTCTTATTCTTAGGTAGGTGCAAACAAGGCTTATTTTTTTGTTCTGCTTTTAATTAATCTTTTACTTGTCTGTGGAGGGATCACTTGTGTGGTGATTATTAATGTGTAATGCATGCATGATATATTCTTTCTCTCACTTTGTTTCCTCTATTAGAGAGAAAGGGTGAGAGTAAGAGATAGAGTGGGGAGAAGAGAGAAAGAGAGAGAGAGAGAGAGAGAACAGAGGTTTGGGGCATATTAAGACAGTTAAACATAATGTTCCTGTACTTCCTAAGAAGAACGATTTCCTAACCATTTCTAACTAACAAATGCAGAATGTAAATGCCTGACAATTCCTTCCAGGATAGTTCTTCACAGAAGAGATTTCTGATTTTGCAATTCTAGCATTAACAAAAGTGAATATCACTTGATAGGACTTATTGACAAGAAGCAAAATATAATTTTTACATTGATATGCTTACTTTTGCCACCTCCAGAATTTATATATCCACAGCTATATACAAAACAGAAATAGTCCAATTATCATTATAATGAAGACTAGTGATCATATAATAATAATATTTGGTTATAATTTTAAAGCTTATACAGAATGATAAATATACCTTGTGAAATAATACAAGGATTTTTCTTTTCCTCTAAAAAAATAAAATAAAAACTCTCTCAATAAGAAGTAAAGACCTGTATATTTTTCAAATAATAGAATATTTGATTCAGGGGTTCTCCATATACACAGATTTCCTTTTTTACCCAAGTCACTACCGTTTGACTTCTCCAAGGGACAATGACCAACTTATCACAGATCTTCTTCATCTATTTGGAGAAACATGCAAGGAAAAGCAATGATTTTTGTTAGTTTTCCCATTTGTGATGATTCTCTCCTTTTTTAATTTTTAGTTTGTTTTTGAATGATTTGCATCACTCCATTTACATTCACTACATTGCGAGCAACCTTTTGACTTAGCAGCCAAAGCAACAATGTCATCAATTATCAACACTTGGGATTTCCATTCAGTCAGAAAAGATTTAGTAAGCATGTAAGTGATAAGTACTGTATTAACCATGGGAGAACTAAAAGACAAGTAAATCATGGACCCTGACCTCCAAAGACTGACAATCTTTGAGGGGTCAGACATTTATAAAATGTACATAAATACGAGGGAGACTCTAATAGGCTTTAAGTAAGTTTTTAGTAATGTGATTGGTGGGTATAACAGACAGAATGAATAATTCTGCACCAAGATTTGAAAAGACTCCACTTACTATCTAACACATAGTATATTGCAGACCTCAGTGGAAGAGATTGATAATATAATAATAGCAATCAGTGATAGCTCTGTAGCTGAGGCTTAGATATCCCCACCTCCTGCCCTAGAACAAGCATTCATTCTTTACTTTATCATACTGATGACTAGGAAACCTAAGGAAAGGGGTTCAGAAGTCCAGACAGAAGTAAGACAGAGTTTTTGTCAGCTTGGGCTGCTATAACAAAATACCACAGACTGGGTAGCTTAAACAACAAACGTTTATTCTCACAGGTCTGGACGCTAATAAGTCCAAGACAAAGGTGCTGGCAGATTTGGTTCTTGATGAGGGCTCTCTTCTTGATTTGCAGATGGCCGCCTTCTCAATGTATCGTCACATGGTGGAAAGAAAGTGATTGCAAACTCTCTGGTCTCTTCTTATAAAGACACTGATCCCATCACGAAGACCCCACCCTCATGAACTCATCTAAACCTATTTACCGATCACCGGCACCACTTCCAAATACTACCACATTACAGGTTAAGGATTGAACATAGGAGTTTTAGGGGGACACAAACATTCAGTCCATTGAGGTATACTCAAGGATATATTCAGTCCTTGAGGTATACTCAACGAGCTAGAGATGATGACTACCAACTAGTATAAAACTAATTTGATACTTTAAAACATTTTGATACTTTGAAAACCATCTGCAGCCCATATGGATGGAAATAAGCCAAATGTATGCCCTGCTATGCTAAGATGGACCTCAAAGTATGAATAACATTTTAGCAGTTGTATATGTTATATGAAGCAGAGAGAGGTTAGGTTTATTGAGCACCTCAATATGTGATTTGCAATCAGGCGAATTACATAACCATTTCATTGAATCCATGTCAACTCTGTAAAATTGATATGTTACTATCTCAACCTGCTGCTTCCAAATTCCATCATTTAGCATCTTCAAATATTGAATTCTTATTAGATCTCCTGCTTTCTGTGTCCACCTTCTTTGGTGATCTATTTTGCCCTGCTTATCTTTCTCACTAATTATGGTATAACACCCCAAGGTGATGACTCTAACCATTTCCTTAATTCAGACAGCTCTAGCTACAGAATGAAGAAGAGTGAGCTCCTTATTCTTGGCCCTTAAAGAGCACCTCATTATCAAATAGAATCTGCTACAGGTCCACGAACCCAATGAAGAAGCTTAATCCAATTTTGATATTGAAATTTTGGTGAGAGTAACTTGGAATTGGCACCATAGAGAAGTAATTTTTCCCTTATTTTTTAACCTTAACTGTAATCTAATCCTACATTTTGCTTATTTTTTTCTGTTGAAATAACTGGCATGAATCTAAACACAATTACATCTTTTGTCTGTTTTTATTTGAATAAATATGGCAGGAAGTACTTACTTTATAACACTAGCTCTGCAGAACCTATTTCCCTTCCATGTTCAAATATCGTGAATATTTATGAACCCAGGGATGGAAGCAGTAAAATAAAATAAATTGGCTTCAGCCAAACACTTTTCTGCGATCTTTTCCAGTTCATTCAACTGACTGCCACTTGACCAAGACCTCACTCAAATGAACTTACACATTAAACTACTCACTGAAAAATTGATTTCCCAAATGTTTTCCAATTACAAAAATCACATGGAGTTTCACCAAAGCATTCTGCAAAAGCAATCAGTATTGGTAAGACAATTTTTGTACAAAATTTTTAAAATAAAATAAAATGTCTGTTGGTTCTCAGGCCCTCAAGCGCCTTCCTACAGTGCACTCTTATAAAAACTTGAATTTTTGCTCTGAAAATTTTGTATTTCCTTCTTTGTAAGAAAAATATACATCCTTCTCTTGGCCATGCAACTTACATGGTCTTCCTGTGGGAAGAGTGTAATTAATGATTCCATTGTCAGGTATCACCATTTGGCTTTCTTTGGTCAATAAAATGTGGGCAGAAGTGATACAAGTCCATTCCAGGCAGAAGTTTAACTAGTCATTTTACATTTCTGCTAACTCTCTTGCTCTTTCCCTTTGCCATGAGAATAACATGGCTCAAGTAGAGCCTGTTTTTGTTTGTATCAAGCTCCAGAATGAGGAGATATATGAAACTCATACCTAATAATATGCAATATGAATAAGAAATACACCAGGCTTATAACCCATGGAGATTTGTAAATGAAGCATAACCTGATAAAGTTAGTACTGGAAATGGGCTGCTTTCATATGTTGAGCCTAAGCTACAAGGCCCTGGCTTGTGTGGTCAGGGGAAAGAGAAGGCCAAAATTATTATTGAATGTTGAAAAACAGTCTCACCATGCTATACAGATGTAAAATAGTTTGTGAAAACCTCACTTGTGATGATGAAGGCAGATAATGTGTTGAATGAATTTTTGTTAAAGAGGTTGGAATAAGTAATGTTATGGATGAGACTTAGTTGTTATTAGCTACATTTGACAAGCTACTATGAGAACTTAGATTGGCTTAGAAGAGAGTTGACTGGTTTATTAGGAAAGGAAAAGTGAGGGATCCGGAAATTTCAGGGCTTGCAAAATAGGAGATGAAATAGACAAAAGATAAAGTAAGTTCCAGTCACAGGGCAAAGACCAAATCCAGGGTGTGGTTGTCAGTGACTTTGTTTAAAAAAGGAAAGAAAAAAGAAAGAAAAGAAAAGTGGCACCCTTAACATTCTTTTAGATGGTAAAATGTCTCAGGGAAAAGAGACTGAGGATGTGGAGCTCAAAGGACCTGTATCTTAATTTAGAGAGAGAAGCCAGCCTCAAAAAGATTGTAGGCCAAGCTATTAGGACAATTAGCCTGGAATCAAACAAATATGAAGCTGGCAAAGTTTTTAAGTGAGCTGTACTTCCAAAAACAGCTACCAGCCTGAATGAAAAGATATTGTGACTGTTCAAGATGTAAAATAACCTTTTGACTGCCAAGTTTCAGTGACAGAAAGAAAGCTGAAGAAAATCTCTCAGGTCCTAAATAATAACCCATAGTTTAGGCCAAAACAGCCTTTAGTCTTAAAGAAAGCACTTCTCAAAGAGTGGAGTCAAGAGCCAGGAACCAAGGGGGAGGTTATTCTCAAGAACTAAACTTAAGGCCTAATCAAGAAATCCTCCCCACTCCCGACGTTATGGGCTGTTACAAGAGCAAGATTTTAGAAATTCTATAGGCAGATAATTGCTATGTACTTCTAGTTCTTCTGGTTTCTGAATGGAAGTAATCATTACTGCCATTTTATCTCTATTTTCTCAGTGTCTCTTGGGTGTTTGGGGGGCAGAACCTATGTTTTTTTCTTTTAAAATTTTAGGTTTCTTAATCAAGATTTAGCTGATGTAGAGACTATTGTAAGACCTTGGGTCTTTAGACCATCGCTGAGATTGAATAGGCCTCTTAGACTGACTTTCCTGTGGAAAAGTTCTGCATGCACTTTGCATGAGAAGGGAGAAAGGATACAAGTGAATATTTGTGACCAAAAATGTTGAGAATGGTGTATTAGTGGCTAGTGTATGGAGTTATCATTTGGCTAGTATATGGAGTTGGCTAGTTAACATATGGCTAGTATATGGAGCTATCATTTCCAAATATGCTCCCCTCCGTTTACCCACGAGAGGAGCTCACATCCTTTCCTCTATCATGTAAATCTCAGTGTCTTCCATTGGGGAGGATGAAATTCACCAGCCACATTGTGAGGCTTGGCCATATGATATGGTTGGCCAGGGAAATGTGAGTTTAAATGACAGGTCAGTTCAAAGCAGAAATTTTAAAAGCCATTATATGTTCCCACCCAAAATCTTGCTCTTTCACCCCGTCCCTGAGATTGGGATAACATAAATATGTGCGTATTACTCCTGCAGACTTAAAAAGAAAACGTGGAGTAGAGCTTCAACCACCCCAAAGCTGCCAACACACAACAGAGAAACAAATATACTATAATTGTGGTAAAACACTGACGTCCTGGGGCTGTTTGTTACTATAGTTTAACCTTAAAAAACTGGCGTAGCTCTATTTTCCCGACTGCATCCTGCAAGACTGAAATCCTGAAAATTACGTTTCACACATTACCTTTCCAGCTGGGTTCTGATTAATTACTGCCAATTGGGGTTACTTTCATGAAATTAGAAAATAGAAGGATGATAGAATACAGTTTTCTACTTCCAGCAACAGCTCCAGCAGTTGTGGCTCCTAGTTTCCTTCATCATCATAAGAAATGTGGATCTTAGTTTCCCAGGAACACTACTTTCTCTCCTCTATACCCTCAGCCCCTGGTTCCTATAGTCAGATGGCATTGTCTTTTTCTCATTTTCTCTTGCATGCCTAGGGAATAGTAAGACTTTCTTGCTCTTAGTATACTCTGGGTAACATTACCTTTCTTCTTATTTATTTTTGTTTTTCTAGTCCTTCTAATTTCTAACACTTCTGTAACAAATTTCCTATATTAAATCCCTTTCTGATTGAAATACTTAGACTATTTTCCAGACTACATCTGACTGATATAAACAGGATATCAAAGAAGTTTAGAGTGTCTACTGCATGTTAGTTAAAAGAAACAAACAAAAACACTCTAAAAGAAACTAAATCTTGGGGAATGAGAAGGAATTCACAGAGATGGAGAAATAGAACAGGGACAAACACTACTGCATGTCAGGCGTTGTGTACTCAATCAACCATATGAAACACGTCACTCTCTAAACTGTAACTAGGAGAACACTTAGCTTCAGAAATATTAAGTGAATACCCCCAAATTATTCATCATTGACAGGGATAGTGTTAAAATTTATGTCTGTGTGACTTTAAAATATATTTTTTAAGCTTTCAAACTCTTTTAATAATACAAATGTGATCCAAGATGAACTAATATAAAATACTAAAAAATAAATGTTAATTCATGCAGCAAAATAAAATATTGTAAAATGAGATCTATACAGAAGATATGCCCATACATCAATGAAGCCGGGAAGATGTCTTAAAAGAGATATTGTTTGAGCTGAATCATAAAATGTAGGTAAAATCCATGTAGGAGTTCCAATAAGGAACACTTAAAATGTGTAGGAGGGGCCAGGAAAGAAACACAAAAGGCAAACTAAATGTGATTTGTTTCAGGAACAGTGAAGTTGCTGGTTTGATGGAAGCTGGCATTAGATTATTAAATTAATGGGAGATAAAGTAGAAACATGTTACAGAGACAACTAAGTGCCGGGTAAGTTTTAGCCCCAGGCATGGAAAATGTGAGAGTTTTTGGAGTTTTCCAAGCAGATTAGTGAACATTTATTTTAGTGACAAGATGGAGGACAGAATGGATCAGAAGAAATTTGAATAGTATGTTAGTTGGTATATTCTTGCATCAATCAAACATTGACTTGATAACGCCCAAATCTAGAGCGCTGCCAGTGGACATTAACATTCATATAATCACATGTTGAGAGTATCTAAGAGAGTGTGCAGTAGAGATAATCTGTAGACTTCATAAACATATAAAGCCTCCTGGGTAGATGTTTGCTGTGATCTTGAAAAACTAAGATGAAAATTCCACTTCTCTAGCAATTCTCCCAGTATTTTATCACCTAAGTAATTCTTCCTTATACATAGCTAAAATCCCCTTCATTTTAATTTGAATTCCTTTCTTTTCTTTCGGTTTCTGTGGCCATGTGTCAAAATGACAAATAACTTCCCGTAAACCCATATGCAATTATATTCCATAGCTGCACGGATGGCCCAAATCCACAATGTACTAACATCTTACAAATCCTTTCAGTCATTACTGATAAGTGCTTCACGCTTAATATGTGTTTATCTTATGTTGTAAGCATTTTGAAAACCCTGCTTCATGTCTTCTTTCTCATTTGCATTATCAGCAAGCAGAGTCTAATATAGACTTGGTCATAAATAAGCTGTGTTAGGGGCTGAATTGTGTCCTCTTCGAAATTCGTATATTGAAGCCCTAACCCCCAAAATCTCAGAATGTGACCGTATTTGGAGATAAAGCCTTTAATGATGTGATTAAGTTAAAATGAGGCCATTGGCTGGGGGGCAGGGGGAGGGTTTCTAATCAAATCTCACTGGTGTCCCAATAACAAGAGGAAATTTGGATACACGAAGAGATACCAGGGATGTGCAAGCACAGAGCAAAGACCCCATCTGAGGACAGCCAAGGAGGGAGGCCTCAAAAGAAACCAGACCTGCAAACACTTTGACCTTGGACTTCCAGCCTCCAGAACTATGAGAACATAAATTCTGTTGTGTAAGCCATCCCGTCCGTAGGATTTCATTATTGCAGCCCTAGTAAACTAACAAAATATGCAAAAAATACAGTAACTAAGGTATATTATTTGATAAAAATCTAATGGGAAACTTAATATATAAATTAAGATAAAACGTAAAATATTCATCTACAGCTTCTCTATATACATTAAATATACTCTTAACTTCCCTGAATTTTTATACTTCCTCTTTAATTTACTGCAAGTTCATAAAATGAGTACATTATAAACAGTCTCAAACTGAATTTGGTAACTGAAAGTGGTTATCTATATTGCTAATTTAATTTTAAAGTTATATCTTCAGCATCTGTGTACTGCAGTGACATTTCCCAGTGACATTCCAAAATTAATGAGTTTTCCATGACAAGGGATTCTGATTTGACTTTCTTCATTATATACATGATGAATTTAATACAAACATAAGGCATGCCATAAATACATTTCAACATCACATCACAGGAGATAGCATATAAGGTGTTATTTCTATAGATCAGCAAGAAATTCATAAAAATTCAAATCAGGCATAAGTTATGTAAATCATTCTGTACTTTTACATTGCTTGCATTATTATTTAACTGCTCAAACATTTAAATTCTGTCTCCTGAACCAGCCTGTAAATTTTTAAAGAATTACTTCTTGTATCATTCACTGCCACATCAGAAACATATATACCATAAGTACTCCATAGTCTCTGTGGAAAGAATGACTAATAATCCTAACAGCTCATGGCAATGAGTCTCTAAGGAATATTATTTTTTTAATCAAATTCTGATCTGTTTCCACCTCACAGTTTGGCATATTGTCCCAGTGTATTTGATGGTTTTTCCAATAATCTTTGAGAGAATGATGGATTTTGATCTCTTCAATGCAACACATTTGGTCATGGAGAGGAGGTAAATTCAAATTGTAAATTAGTCTGAAATTTCTGTAACTAATGGTGATGAATAAACATTATTTTGGATTTTTAATGTGCTTCAATAAAATTCAATGTATTCTTAAATATCAAAAAAGAACCTAGTGTAGTGGTTAAGAAGTGAAACTCTAGAATCGGGTTGCTTGCACCTGAACCCCAATTTCACCTGTGAATTTCAGCAAGTTATTTAACTATCTTGTGCCTTTGTTTTCTCAATTGTAAAATGGGGCTAAAAATAGTACCTACCTCATAGGGATGTTAGGAGTATCAGATGCACTATCTTCATAAAGGCTTGCTGAAAAATGTGTGGCACAGAGTATATTCCATAGAAGTGTTTGTTAAATATGTAAACACGTAAATACTGTATTATCTGCAACAATTCTAACACAAAAAAAGGTATTCTTTCCTTCTTTCGTTAGGTTTTGTCCTGTACAAATAATTCAGTGTACATTTGTTAATGTGAAATGTGTGACTATGAAACTACAAAGTCAAATTTTACAATTTTTAAAATCACTGATAATTTGTTTTAAAGTTAGAAATGATTGCAAATGATGGAAATAAGGAGAAGTCACAGAGAGACTTAATTTCCCCAGTTCTTAAATTGTATTCCCTGTTGAATAGGCCAGTATCACTCCCTTTGATTTCACTTAGATTCACCAAAAAGACATCTAACCATCTCAAGTATTTCATTTTTCTACCTTTACTGATTTTAACACACAAAACTGAATAACTTGATCAGGGTGAAGCACCCACAACAGTGTGAGAATTCTGCTGTTTCTGTCAAAATTTTGCCTCCCAGAGGCAAGTCCAGCTACACTTAATCTTTGCTATTTCTTTGGTCTTCTGATCAAAGTTTGTTCTGGCTTTTTGAGTAAATGCATCGGTCATTCTCCTTTGATGAAAACCAGTTCACAGACAAATCAAATGTATCCTGCTCTCATCTTATGCAACTCTATGAAGAGTCACATAAAAATGGAATCCAGTTCTGGAATATCAAAGAATCATCAAGTTAAAGGAGAAATTGATCTCTAAGGGAATAACTTCTTATCGAAAAAAACACAAAATCCTGAAGTCCAAGGGAAAAAAAACACTTTAATAATTGCCTTGCCATCATTCAATTTATTCTTTTTAGCTTACTCCAGCCTCTCTTCTTAAAGGTCTCCATGACAAATTGCTTTTACTAAGGTAGAACCTCTGTAAGTGTATAAGTGTGAGTGCATCACAAGAAAATTGGGAATACATGTAATACCACAACTAATTAAGCACATAAAAACATTCTCTGTAACATATTGGTTTCCATCTTGTCCTAATTATAAATTGGGTTAATACATGAAAATAACTTAATGTTATTCACATTTTTATCTTCTGTTGGATATAAATTCAAGGACGTTCCATTAAAACTAATCTGCTTAATATTATAAGTAAGAATATTTGGATGCTTATGAAATCAGTTGTTTAGTGGCATCCATTTAAATTGCACTTATTTAGCTTAATCCTGCCAAAAATAAACTAGATCTTTGAAATTTTGACTTAAAACAATTTTACAGTGCCCCTCCCAGAATTCAAAAATATAAAAATTTTGCGCATATTAAGCATCTCTTTGACAGGGAGTTTATAACCTTGAAAGGCATATTATTCTAGCTAACAAGCAATTTCAAGGGTATATCTTCTATATTAAGCCAAATATCATGGCCCTCTCAGTGCAATTCATTGGTCCTAGATCTGTTCTCTAGAGTCATGCAGGAAATATTAAGACACTCTTTTACATCTCAGACTTTTAAGCACTAAATATGCTACTTTGCCCTCCTAATTGCACTTTTCCAGAAGGAATACCAGATGACAGTTAAAGCATATATTCAGTCTTTCATTAATGAAAACGAATCAAAGAGTGTCAATTTGATGAGCTATCTGTGTCCAATTTGGATCCTTAGGGAAGATTTCAACCCTGAGCCACATTGATTTAATTAAAGTATTCTAAAATATTAGCTAAATAAGCCCCTGTTTAAAGTCCTTCAAATTCACTTTTAAAGTCAGTTCAACCCTTTAAACATGTTGTTAACGTTTAGATTCTTGCATCTCTGCTGTAGTGGCTGGGTTTTTTGTTTTTTATTTTCCTCCAGCTGTCCTCAATATAAATTGATGAGGACAGTATACATACAATATTGTAAAATGCTCACTCCTGTGTTTGGACTGCTGGCCAAGCAATTCTTTCCCATTGAACACTGGCAACGCAATGTTGTTTCTTTTATGAATTTCCATTTTTATGACTTTTCTTTGCAATTGGGCTGGCAAATGGGATCCTGGGAAGTTCTAAGGAGTCTACTAACTAGGAGGAGGCTTCGGAATTTATCAGGGACAGAAATGACACTAACTCAAATGAAAGCATTTGTATTACTGTCCTCTTCAAAAATAATAGCATGTTCTGGGGTTCATTGTTTTTGGCCAGGCAGAGTAAGGAAATCTTGCAAATAGAGGATGCTTGGGGATCATAAATGCAGTAAACTTTTGAAACCAAAGCACTTCAGGTAGCCATAACCTTAAATTAAAAGTTAAACTTAAAATACTTACTGGCCAACACACTATTATATTCCTCCTCAACCCTTCATATAGTTAAGCAACTACAGTACACTGAAGATTCACTGTGACACCAACGGCAACAATTTACAATCACCTTTGTAAATACCCAAAATCTATTTACACTGTACTGGTCAATATGTTGATTTGGTAGTAGAACATTTCACAGCTAACCTTTCAAGAGAAGTAAGCCAAATACCTTTAAAAAACCATATTTATTTGGTTTTACTTATTTAATTTAATCTTTAATCAAAGCACAGTTTAGTGAATTTTCTTAAAATATACAATTAATTGAACCTTTAATCTAAAAATTATTTATTTTGGTTTTAAACTGTGTATGTAAAAATTTTATTTATTATCTTCTAAATGATTTGTAAAATGTTGTCTAGTTTTAAGGACCTTCTATGCCTTTATCAAGAGAACGTGTATTTGGATTTCTCCGCCCGGGGCCAACAAACCAACTGCCTGAGTACCCAGTAAAGTGATGGATCTTACAGATTTTTTTAAAGTGTTAGTTTTAATTGACCATACAATTAGTATAGGCCCTAAGTGTGATATTAATGTCACATATCTTAAAGGGAGTGTTGATTTTCAGTTGAATTTATAAAGGTATACTTTTCAGAATGCAAATTGCAAATGTTGGCTTCATATTCAGACTACACAGTAGCTCTGCACTCAGGTCTAGATGCAAAATTTGAAAGGACTGTTTACTTTTGAATAGAATTGGATGATTTTAAAATCTTTTCCAATTCTGAAAGTCTAAAATTTTTAGGAATTTAACATCAAAATGAGTATGAAAAGCAATGGTAGAAGAGCAAAATAATGGATACGACAATCAAAATCAGAGACATCCATAATACAAGACCGAGGCAGAATAAGAAGTCATTGGGTTTGGAACTTAAGAAAGCCTTCCTGAAGGTCTGCCTTTGGCAATGGGTGGGATCTGTGACAGACACAGCTGAAGAGCACCTGGAAAGGTGGAAGGTAAAGAAGGACACACAACTGAGAAATTGGTGGCTCGTTTGACAAACCACAGGGGGAAGAGATAAATTTAAGTTTAAGGCATGTATAAGGAAATAGTGAGAGAAATATCCAGAAATTTGAAATGAGACCGTATTTTGGAGATCACTAAATTGTAAAGAGAAAAGTTTGACTATTATTTATGAGATAATAGGGAAACACTGAATTAGAGAAATATGATTACAACTGCACTTTGAGCTGATTATTTTTTCAATACTAGACATGCTAGTTTGAATAATGAAGAGAAACCAAAAGAGAAAAAAAACTCAAGAGCCTGTTACAGTAGTCTAGGAAAGAACTAATGAGCTTTTGAAGAAGGATGTTGGTAATAGGAGAGGAGGAGCGAAGGGAGAGGAAGGGACAGTTCTCTATCCAATTCCTTCCAGGTTCCAGGCATTAGATGAGCTAGTATAACTATAAATTTTATTGTGCTTATGACAACCATATGACATAGATATTATTACTATCACTGAACAGATGAGGCTATTGACAAAGATTTTAAGGAATTTGTCCAAGCATACACATAAGTGACAGAATTGGTATTGGAAACAAATTCTAGAATTAGAATCCAAAGCTTATAACCATTATATTATTTAACCTGAGATTTTTTTTAAGCTATGTCATATGTTACTCTTATATCCACCCACTCCAGTACTAATTTACAATTATGAGCAGAATTTTTAAATATCGTTGTGTATGTGTAACTTGAAACACTTTCCTAGGTGGTTCTGACATGGTTCTTTCATTTTTAGGGGAAAACGTGGAAACTTCAAGTTGTGTCAATTGGTATGGAGGGATAGAAAAGAAGATGAATTTGATATTGAATTTGAAAATTAAAACCCTATTTCTCTAAACTTTGGGTGGCATTAATAGATCTGGTAAATTCGTGAGGATGAGTTAGTTTCAAAGAGAATATAGTACAATCATCGTTGGGTAAACTGAATTTGAGTGCTGACAGATGATATCTATTCTACCATTGGCCTAATATAAAATAACGGAATTCACAATAGTATAAAAGAAATTTATTGGAAGATACTAACTTGCTCATAGAACTTACATTAATGGAAAGTCCTGATTCTAAAGACCTACAGAGGCAGGATCTATAGCCAATGTCATTATTGGGTTTCTCTAAAGACACCCCTTAGCCACTCTCATTTGGTAACCATAATACTTAAGAATGAACACAGAAGTACTGTAGCATGCTTTTCACAAAGAATCAGGTATGTCCATCAGCACATTTTTCAAAGATCAACTAGTATCTCTCATGTGACCACCACTTCATTTACTCGCCTCCAAAACTGAAGTACATTTCACTAGCAGAACGTGCATCATCACCCTGCATCTGAGGTGCAAGGGATTCCTGGGAAAAAAATTTCCTGACTTGTAACCTAGGAAGGCAAGGTTCAAATGAGGATTGTTTCAAATACAGACAGGGGATTTAAAGATGTTAGACAACTGAAAATGATGAATATCCATTAGAGCCCAGGTCTTAATATTGGCCATGTATTATTAGTAGGCACAATGTGCACACTTCTTCGCTATTTAAACTTCCAAACAATAGCATGCACCCAAACAAACAACACAACGGTTCTTTATGCAAATAAAAAGAGATCACCCTTTCCTATAAAAATAATCAATTTTAATTACTGAATCTACAAGTCCAAGATTTCTGAGTAATATCCATTCCTCCCATAGACCAGTCATAATTCAGTCTCAATATTTTTTACATTATATATGGAATACAGTTAACCTCTGCCCAATAGGTACTATAGAAAACAGAAGGGGAAGAAAAGGGGGAAAATGAAATATTTAGATAGACAGATGGAGGGATGGAGGAATGAGATAGATAGATAGATAGAAACAGATAGATAACAATATAGGTACCATGTTCCTTATTTCTGCAACTGATTAAAAGACCATAGTTGATATTGAGACTACATTTTCCAATATGTATTTCATGTTCACTTTACTCCTAGCTCGTGGCTTAGTTGGTCAATGTTATTTACCTGGAAGGGTGACTCAAAACAGAATTTCCTAAGGAAGTCCTTGGTTATTTTACATTTATTGTGATGCTTTTATTATCTATTAACTTCTTCAAAAGACATGGAAGTACTAGAAGATACCTCAAAGGATCCTTTGGGCTTATGTGTAGTCTTTCTTCCCAGAGTGGGTGAGCAAAAGGCCTATATCCTCTCAACAATCAATTTTAGTGCCAGAGAGTCTGAAATAACCAGGCAGAAGTTTTATCTGCCAATTAAATGGAACTGTGTTGTGTCCTTGCGTAGTACAAACTAGCAGACCTCAAAGTTATGAAGATTTGAATATGAACAGAATCACAAAACCTGCACCTTTTAAGTTTTAATGTTGGTACCAATCTTTACACTTTATCAGGGGTGCAATCTTGATTGTGGTTTACTACTTTGATGTGAAAAGAGACACTCCAGAAGTTTCCCCTTGGGTTGTTTATACCATGCCATAAGTCAAAAAGCCAACGTAGATACTGTTAGTTGCTGATTATATTTCTTCTAACCATATACTAGAAATTGAGATATAACCACAGAATATATTTATAGACCAATTTGGCCACTTTGAGGGAGACTTGGGCCAAACTCCATTCACCACTTACCCCAGAAACCTGGAAACCAGAGTTTTACACGGTTAAACTGGGAATCAGTGTTACTTCGGAATCAGTGTCAATCCCTGAACATTCTGTCCACGTGGCTCTTCTCTGGGCACAATTTTCCTAGTTACAGGTCTCTTTGGAGAAAGCTAGCTGGAAGGTTTATATAATGTTCGTGCAATGTTATTCCAGACTCCCGCCTCAAGGTTATATTCAAGCCTCCCTTTTCCAAACTCTCTCTTAGAAATTCTCAAGAAGCTGACTCTTTGATAATGTCTAGTTAGATCTTTTTGCACAAAAAAAATTCTTAGAGATTTATTGTTTTTTATGTCACATTTCCTTGGTGCTAGGTACGAATGATAAATTAGCCACAACCAAAGAACACTGTGGACTGGGTCATTCTGGTGGGTATCCCGGCTCTGAAACTTATTTGCATAACTACACCCACTTTGTAGCAATTAACACCAGTGGCCAAGTGGGTGTAATTACTCAAGTAGATTTCAGAGCCACAGTGACAGAGGCCTCTGCCACCTCAAAGTCTATCATCTCCATTAAAATAATAAAGTCAATTTCAAGGCACCACCTGCTGACTGTATCTTTGGCTGAGGAAGGAGAGCAACCACAGCTTTTTTCAATGATGCTAGCCCTCACTGAAAATATGATGCCCGTTGCCTTGATGAAGAGAGCATTTTCTTCGCCCTCTGGGAAAGGACAAGTGGATTGCACATGCAAAGTTTATTCAAATATTTCTATTTCTATAACTCTTTAAGTTCCTTCTAGACTATATCAAAAAGTCTTTGTCATTACAACTTTATTTAGTGAGTAACAAAATTAACTCTAGCTAATTTAAACCAAAAGCAATTTTGTAAAATTATTTGGGATAGCTCACAAAGTCTCAAGAAGGGGTAAAAACCCACTCTGAGGCTAAGTAGTCAGAAGTGTTCAAGCAAATAGGGGTGCCAAATTGACCTAATAAAAATACAGGGCATCAACTAAAACTGAATCACAGATAAACAGCAGATACTTTTATTTTTTAACTAAACGTAACAATATTTGGGGCAAACTTATAGTAAGAAATTATAATTTATCTGAAATTCAAATTTAACTGGACATCCTGTATTTTATACGGCAGCCCAACCAAGTACAAGGGAGGTTTGCTAATGACAACACATCACTGCTTGTAGACACCTGTAATGACCACAATTGGAAGCCAAAACTTCTACTTCTATGGTCCTTAAAAATTCAGGTGGATTTTACAACACATCTTTTAGAAGATTTATTCTCTTATATTGCTCACTGTTGAATCTGTTTCGTTAGTTCATCTGATGTAAAACCTAAGTCGTATGTGTTAATCCAGTTTTATGGGGGCCTGGCAATGCAAGCTTTCTGTTTTCTGCTTTTAGATGACAAGATTCACAAACTGGGCAATTAACAAAAATAGAGGGTCTTCAAAGGTAATGGGTAGCTAACCAAATGGACGTCCACTACACTCTGCCTGAGAGCTGAAAACATAAGTCTGGATCCATTAGTCCATTAGATTCAATTAGAGGGAAACATTTATAACACAAATATTTTAAAGTTAAACAATAAGTAATTTATGTTCAAATAATAATTAAAATACCTCTTTGCTAATTCTCTCACATTGGCAAATTATTCAGCATTTGTGGATTGTCAGTTTTCTCCATTTTAGATTATTCAATGAAGAAATATTATACCAACTCACCAAAAATAATTTTCTAATAAAGAACCAATTAAGTCTTTAAATGTGTTATTTTCTTCCAAATGTTCAAACTCGTTTGCTAACTGGCTTTATTTTTAGATAAAGAGAATAAATTATATAATTATAGGAAATTCGCGGGCTCTTCTATTTTATTTTGCTATAGTGCATGAGAGAGAGTTCATATGCAGCTTTTCAAAGCCAGCCTAGAGGGTTTTGGTATTCAGAGATCTAAGTCAGGAGCTATCAGCTCACTGCAGCATTACATTGGGAAATTATATATTGTTCAGACAGTTCATTTCTATAGCATCTTATACTCAAAGTGCTTTTGCTTAGGAAAGGAAAGTAAAATGCCTTCTAATTATTCCCAGATCAAATATTGGCTGCATGATTGTTTGAGAGATACACAATTTTGGTTTAAAACATAGCTAGATGTTATGAAAATTAGAGAGTATCTCAGGATCCAACTACACTCCAAGTAGATAGGGATGTGAAATATTAGGAAAAATGTGGAATGAAGAATGATGGCTCAAAGTGGAAATGTATTCACAGGATAAACTCTCAGGAAATCAAAGTATTACTGAGTGTCACTCAACATAACATGGGTTTGATGATGATTACTAAAACATGTATGATAGCTAGGTTATTTAAAAATTGTCCCTAATTTTCCCTTGTTGTACCAAAAACTCCTGCAATGTGATGCCATCAAAAGTTGGCGTCCATTTCCCCACCTCATTGAATCTGGGCTGAACCTAGAACTTGCTTTGGCAAAAATGATGACGCTGAGATGACAGTGACCTTGGTCCAAATGTTGGCATTAGGAGGTACTGCACAGTGTGTTCACTTTCTCAGATCTATGACACCATCATTTGGGCAGGCCTAGGCTATCCTGCTGGAGAATGAGAAACCACATAAACCAGAGATGGGTCACCTCAACTGAAGTAATTCTAAGCCAGCCAACCCTCAGCTTACCAACCAGGAGACTTGCACTATTATGTGAGGCTCTAAGTACATGTACATCAGGTTGTTTAATATTTTGTCACTGCTCACTGATTCTGTTTATTTAATTTTTCAATCTTCTTTTCTAATTTCCATTTTGGTTATATTCTATGTCTTTAAATTCACTAATGTTGTGCAGTGTCAAGTCTTGTCTTGATCCTATATATTTTTCATCTCAGACATTTTATTTGTCATCTTTAGTAGTTTGAACTGGAACTTTTTATATCTTTCATTTCTCCTATTAGCATGCCCAAGCTTTCCTCTATTTATCTGAGCATATGGAATACATTTATAACAGCTTTTTTATCATTCCTATTTGCTAATTCTATTATCTGTGTCAAATCTAATCCTACTTCTATTGACTGATTTTCTTCTCACAATGAGTCAAATTTTCTTATTTTTCACGCTTGTTAAATTTTTTTAATGCAATTGAGAATTTTGTGTCTTTGGTGTTCTGTGTTTTGGAAGTCCTGTGTGTGTGTGTGTGTGTAATCCTTTAAATATTTTGAGGCTTCATTTCTTGGTGCAATTAGGCTACTTGCGAGCAACTTGACTTATTATTTCCAGGCTTCTTTTAAGCTTTCTTAAGGAGTTCCAAAACAGCACTTATTGAAGGGTGAATTATGCCCCACTACGGAGGCAATTCCTTCCTGAGAACTCTACCAATGCCCCTTGTTTCAGGAGGTCATTCCGTTCTGTCTGGAACACAAATTATTCCTGGCTCTGTATGATTTTTCTGCTTCATACTTCCTCTGAGTCCTTCCCTGGTTCAGGTAGTTTCCTCACATCTGCGCACTCAGCAGTCCTCAGACGAAGACTTGAGGGGAATCCTCTTTGGTTATATGGTGCTCTGTCTGTGTGCAGCTCTTTCTGGCCCTCTGCTCCATTAATTCTAGACAACTTGACTTCCACAAATTCTGACTTTCTCACCCTCACGCAAGGAGACTGCTGGCTGTCTTTGGGGTGCCCTTTCTGCACTTCAGCATTGGGGACATGTAGAGCCCACCTCATTTTCTCCATCTTCGCAGGGATCACTGTCTTCCACTGCCTGTTGTCCAATATCTGAAAACTATTATTTCACATATTTTGTCATTTTGTTTTGTTTTATTTTTAAGGCATGAGGTCAAATCTGGTTTTTGAAACATCATCATGATCAAGTGGAAGTCCCTTTTTTTCATTTTTCTTTCAATAGATTCACTTACTTGACAGGTCATCATCGATTATCTCTTGTGAAGCAGGTTGTCTAATTTTCCAATCAATCCAAACAGTAATTTCCTTGAGAGCAATGACATTTCTTGTTCACTGTAGTGTATTTTAAGGTTATTATTGGTTAGTTTATGTTTAACACTTGCCACTATAAAGTAAAGAGAAAATTTGGTGGAAGAATATTTGTGGCACCTGGACTCAACAAAAGGATTGGATAATTATCAGAAATAAGGGAACTCTGAAGGCTTGGTTGCAGGTCTAGATCGAAGATTGGTCTATATGACATCACTGTGGTTGTAGGAGGGCCAGAAGAGCAAGGATCTGGCTAGACTGGTTTCTAAAGTGGGAACATTCAGTGGCAGGAAGGTGCCAAGAATGTCTTCCTACTCAAACTTTACATACATCAGGTTACTTATATAATAGAATTAAGCTGGGTCCTGGGCAGACAGTTTATGCATACTAAATTAAAAAATAATGAAAGAATATAAGTCCCTATTTCATTACTCTTCAGAAATTCTTCTTAAATTAAGTAGTCATATTCCAATTATAACTTCAATCCAACTAATTGAAACAAACAAAAAAAGAGAATTGCTTCTTTTATATGTGAGCTCATTACAAATTGAAAAGGTTATCTCAGCGAAGAGTTTTTCACCTCCTTATTTAAGATAAGACAGGAAGATGATGAAGATACTTAGCAACATCCCATATTGAAGTCTGATGGACATTTGTTGCAGTGCTACTTTGTCTTTGATAGTTTAAAATAATCTTTAAAAGTGTTTTTAAGAGAAATAGAAGATATAAATGTCCCTTAAGAAATGAGATAGCTGTGGGAGGTTAACTGACTCATCTAAGATCACATAGTTGATAAACAAAGATGAAATTAAAGCTCATTTTTTACTTCAAAGCCAGCATTTCCAAAGCACTTCTTTCTACATGACTTCTCTTCAGGTTGAATATGCTTTAAATTAAAATTAATTGAAGTATAATCTTGAGGCATAATTGCACAGTACATATTTTGTAAATCACATGTAGGGATGAATAATTTACAGAGTGAAATTCATTGTTTTCAAGTATAAAGTGTAGATTGTACAGTTCTGACTAAATCTATACAGCCATGTAATCACCATGTTAATCAAGATATAGAACATTTCCATCACTTAAGCAAGATTTTTCTTATCTCCTAATAATCAATCCCATTCCCCACTCCCTGGTCCTTGGCAACCAATGATATAATTTATTTCCTTATAGTTTTGCTTTTTTGCCTTTTCCAGAATTTCATATAAATAGAACCAGACATTCAAACCCACATGGCTTCAAAAATGAATTCTTCCAACCTATTAAAAAAGAAAGAATACCAACATTACCCAAAAAATTACATGAAAATATACTGAAATATATTACAAAATAATACATTGAAAGAGAATGGTGCATCATGACTAAGTATGTTCATAACCACATTAAAATAAAAATAAAAATAAAATAAAAAAAGTAGCACTGCAACAAATGTCCATCAGACTTCAATATCATTTTGATAAATTCAGGAAAAAATTAGACAATATGCAGAACCCATACATGCTCAAAAATACTAACACAAACAACAACTATAGGAACTATTGAAACAACTATTAGAAAATCAGGAATAAGATAGAATAAAATCTTTAATCTGAATTAGAGTATCTACGAAAACCCAAAGCAAAAATAAATCCCTGATGTGGTAAAATATTCCAAGCCTTTTCCCTGAGCATTTACTAGAAGCATTACATTCTACATTTTACTGGAAGATCTGAGAAACGCAATAAGGTAGCAAAGAAAATAAATTTATAAAGTTTTGAAAAGTGAAATAAAACTCATTATTTTTAGATTCCATAAACATTTAAAAAACTACAGTTCATGCATCACTTGATGACAGGGATACATTCTGAGAAATACATCATTAGATGATTTCATTGTTGTGTGAACATCATAGAGTGTATTTACATAAACCTAGATAGTATAGCCTATCACACATCTAGGCTATATGATACTAATCTTATGGGACCACCATCATATATGCAGTCCATTGTTGACTGAAATGTTCTTATGAGGTACATGACTATATTAGTATTAATCAATCAATTTCAAAGTGTTACTGTTACAAGAGCAACCTAGAAAACTTATGTCTACATACCAGCAACAACTAATAATTGAATTTTTTTAAATGGCATTTTTTCTAAAGACTAGTTCATCCAACAACAGCAAAATACACATCTGTATAAAGATTACATGGAACATTCACCAAGATAGAATACATTCTGGGCCATAAAACACATTTGAACAAATTTTAAAAACAGAAATCATACCATGTCTGCTCTCAAACCACAATGAAATGAAACTAGAAATCAATAAAAGAAAAATAACTGAAAAATTTCCAAATACGTGAAGATTAAACAATTCACTTCTAACTAACACATTGGTCAAAGAAGAAATCTCAAGAGATATCAAAAAAGATTTGAACAAAATTAAAGTGAAAACATATCTTATCAAAATTTGTGGGATGTAGCAAAAGCAGTGCTTAGAGAGAAAACTATAGCATTGAATGCATATATTAGAAAAGAAGAAAGACCTAAAATCGATAATCTGTTTTCACCTTAGGAAACTAGAAAAAGAAGAGAAAATTAAATCCAAAGTAAGCAGAAGAAAAGAACTAATAAGAATTAGAGCAGAAATCAATGAAATGAAAAGCAAGAAATGAATAGAATAAATCAATGAAACCCAAAGCTGTTTTTTTTTTTTAAATATCAGCAAAATTGATAAGCCTCTACCCAGGCTAAGGAAAAAAGAAAGAGGACATAGACCACCAATATCAGAAATAAAAGAGGTGACATCACTACAGATTCTATGAACATTAAAGAACAATAAAGAAAGACTATGAATAACTCTATGCCCACAAATTTGATAACCTAAACAAAATGGATCAATTTCCTAAAAAACCTAATCTGCCTGAATTCACACAGGAAGAAATCTGAAAAGGCCTATTTCTATTAAAGAAATTGAATAAAAAATTAATAACCTTCCCAAACAGAAAGTCCCATGTCCAGATGGGTTCACTGGTGAATTCTACCAAACATTTAAGGAAGAAATTCAACCAAATCTTTACAATCTCTTTCAGAGGATAGAACCAGAGGGGATAATTCTTAATTCATTCTTTGAAGCCAGCACAACCCTAATTCCAAAACCAAAAACATTAAAAGAAAAGAAAACTACTGAACAATATCTCTCACAAACATTGATGTAAAAATTCTCAACAAAATATTAGCAAATTGAATCTAGCAATGTATAAAAAGGATTATGAACCATGACCAAAAGGAATTTATCACAGGTATAAAAAATTGTTTCAGCATTCAAAAATCAATTAAGATGATCCATCACACCAACAGGCTACAAAAGAAATATCACATGATCATATCTATAGAAGAAGAAAAAGCATTTGAAAACATCCAAAACTCATTCATGATAAAAACTCTTAGCAGACTAGGAATAGAGGGGAACTTCCTCAACTTGGTAAAAAACAGCTACAAAAAGCCTACAACTGACATTATACGTAATGGTAAGAAACTTGAAGCTTTCCCACTAAGATCAAGTACAAGACAAGAATGGCCCTTCTCATCACTTCTTGTCAAAACTGTACTGGAAGTTTTAGTTGTTGTAGTAAGACAAGAAAGGAAAATAAAAGGTATACAGTTTGAAAGACAAGAAATAAAACTGTCTTTGTTTATGAATGACTTGATTGTCTATGTAAAAGTTCTGAAAGAATCGACAAAAAAACTCCAGGAACTAATAAGCAATTATAATAAGGTTGCAGGATACAAGGCTAATACACAAAAGTCAATCACTTTCCCATATTCCAGAAAAGCACAAATGGAATTTGAAATTAAAAATACAATACATTTGCATTTTCACTAAAAAAAATGAGATACTAAAGTATAAATCTAATAAAATATGTACAAAATCTATATGAGGGAAATGACAAAACTCTGGACTGAAATCAAGGAAGAACTAAATAAATGGGAAGATATTTCATGTTTATGGATAGGAAGACAGAATAGCGTCAAGATGTCAATTCTTCCCAAACTGGTCTATAAATTCAATGCAATCCCAATCAGAATCCCAGCAAGTCATTTTATGGATATCAACAAACTGATTCTAAACTTTATATGGAAAATCAAAAGACCTAGAATAGCTAACACAATATTGAAGGAAAAGAGCAAAGGTGGAGGATTGACACTTCTGACTGCAAGACTTACTATGAAGCTAGAGTAATGAAAAAAGTGTGAAATTGGTGAAAGAATAGGCAAATATATCAACAGAATAGAATAGAGCCAATTAATGTTAGATCCACATAAATCTAGTCCACTGATCTTTGACAAAGCAGCAAAAGAAATACAATGTATACAAGATATCTTTTCAACAAATGGTGCTGGAACAACTGGACATCCACAAGGAAAAAAAAAGGAATCTAGACACAGAAATTACACCCTTCACAAAAATTAACTCAAAATGGATCCAGACATAAATGTAAAATGCAAACCTATAAAAGTCCCCGTAGATAACATAGGAGAAAATCTAGATAATCTTCAGTATGGTGATGCCTTTTTAGATATAATACCAAAGGCACAATCCATGAAAGGAAGGATTTATAAGCAGATTTCACTAAAATTTAAAACTTTAGCACTGCAAATGACAATGTCAAGAGAATGAGAAGTCTGGGGGAAAGCTATACACTAGGGGAAAATATTTGAAAAAGTCACACCTGATAAACGACTGTTATCTAAAATATACAAAGAACTCTTTAAAAATCAACAATAAGAAAATCAGCAACTGGATAAAAAAAAATAGACCAAAGAAGTTAAGAGACCTTGCACCAAAAATGATATTCAGATGGCAAATAAGCATATGAAAAAATTCTCCACGTCACACGTCATCAGGGAAATGGAAATTAAAACAATGAGATATCACTACACACCTACTAGAATGGTCAAAATCCAGAACACTGACAATAGCAACAAGGCGAGGATGTGGAGCAATGGGAATTCATTGCCGATGAGAAGGCAAAATGCTACAGGAAACTTCCCATCAAACTGTGGGAAGACAGTTTGCTGGGTTCTTACAAAACTAAACACAATCTTACCATATGACAACAATAACAGTCTTTGATATTTACCCAAAGGAGTAGGAAACATATCCACACAGAAATCTGCACACAGATGTTTACAGCAGCTTTATTCATATTTACCAAAACTTGGAAGCAACCAAGATAGCCTTCAAAATGTGAACAAACTGTGCTACCTCCAGACAATGGAATATTATTCAGCACTAAAAAGAAATGAGCTATAAAGCCATGCAAAGACGTGGAGGGACCTTAAATGCATATCACTAAGTGAAAGAAGCCAATATGAAAAGGCTACTTATTGTATAATTCCAACTATATGACATTCTGGAAAAGATAAAACTATGAAGACAGTGAAAAGATCAGTCGTTGCCAGGGGTTTGGGAGGAGGGAAGGATGCATGGGCAGAGCACAGAGGATTTTTATGGCAGTAAAAATACTCTGGATGATACCATAATGATGTATACATGCTATCCTACATTTGCCCAAACTCGTAGACTGCACAACACTAAGAGTGAACCATTATGTAAACTCTGGACTTGAGGTAATTATGATGTGTCAATGTAGGTTCATCAAATGTAACAAATGAGCCACTCTAGTGGAGGATGTTGATATTTGGGAGGCTGTGCATGTATGGGGAAAGGGATTATATGGAAAATCTCTATACATTCTGTTCAATTTTACTGTGAACCTTAAACTGCTCTAAAAAATTTGTCTTAATTGAAAAAAGGATAATTCTTATAATAGCACCTAAACTTATTAAATAATTAGAAATAAATCTGAAGACTAGAACACATCATTGAGAGGAATCAAATTAGCCCTAAATAAATCAAGGGATACAACAGTATAATGGATTGGAAAACTAACTATTGTAAAGATATCAATATTCCCAACTGAATATTTGTAAGTGGATATTTTGAGATCTAACTTATTTGATCTTATATGTCAGTATGGTCACAGACCATGAAAGTAGTGTAGAATTGGAATTCAAATAGATGGACTCTTTTTGTTTTGAAGTATGTAAGGAAATATTACTTATACCTAGATCCATGCAGTGTTTTTTTATAGATGTAAATGATGATATACCTTGTTCACATTAATAAATAAATGGATAAGAAAAATTTTGTCATTCACTTGTTTGGATCTCTGTTATACATCCCAAAATAACATGATGATGTATCATCAAATATTATTATTAATGAACTCTCCACTGACAAATCAATTTGTTTTTACATCAATATTGTTCAAATCAAAAATGGAAAAACAACTGATTTGCAAAAGGATTTGTTGCAGTCATTTGAACCATTCATTTCCTCAACACTTACATGAATATTGTGAATTGTTCCTCTGGTGCCTCTGGGATTTTTACATCCCAACACAATCTACTGTAATAAATTAGAAGTAGATGAGAGGTTTTCCTTTGTTTTGTGAAGTGGCAGAAGGGTGATTTTTAAAGGGGAGATGGAAAATGCAAATCTGCATATTGATGTAGACACTCACAGGCAGATAAGATGTAGGCAAAAGTATATATGAAAAATGAAAATTTGGGTACTGAATCCCTCACTACTATTTGTATTCCTGAAACTCTGGGAATGTTTTTATGTACTCCCAGATGTAAACATATGCCAGTTTTATCCCCACTGTACTAAGATAAACTGCATTTTCTCCTGCTTTGCTTAGCCACCTTACTTCAGCTCACTAAAATAATCAGGATCTTATAGTACACATGGGATTTCCTCCCACCAATACTAAATTCACCTGAAACCTGAGCATAGTTTTGTCTTGAGGGGACAGAATAGACACACTGAGACTTTGGAATCGTTTTCAGCCATAAAATACTATTAAAAAGGTCCTAAAGATCAATAATCAAAATCTGCTTATATATAAATAAAACAGGAAAGGCTTTCCTAGAGTTCAAAGTTGAAGAATATGTTCTATATCTGTATTCATAATTACTTTAAGATATGTTGATAAGTGTGTATGTCAGTAGTCAGAATACGTAATATATAATTATAAATGCATCTGAGAACATTTATAAATTTACATGTTAAGTACTAAACTGTTGGTTTTCTAAATATAGCTACGCATGTGAATCACCTAGAAAGTTAAAAAAAGAAAAAGAAAAATACAGATTTCTGGCTCTCACTTCAAATTCACTGAATCAAAATCTCAGGGAATGAAGCCGGATAATTCTTAAGCACTAGTTTGCTTATATGCATTTGAGAATTATTCCTCAATACTATATTTCCTTGTGATATGTAAGTAATCACACACAAAATTGTCCAGTAATTTTCACGAGAAAGTGCTTGCACATGATACAGATAAACAGTAGTACCTATCATTATTGAGCTTAAAGGTTGCATACCCATCTCTACTTGCTCCTCTATGAATGGACAAATTTTTCAAATGCCCACATAAGTCAATGTACAAAAGAAAATCAAAATGTATTTCGTTTCAGAGTGTGTCAAAGTATACTGGCCTTCAGTAATTCAGATTATTATAATACAAATAGGTATAGGCTTAACTGTGCTAATAACTATTAAAGAAATTCGGCAAAAATTGGCTTTGGAAGAGAGTGTTAATATCTGTCATTCTCTTAATTGGCAAATCAATCATTGGACCGTTAAAGTACATGTTTATGTAATAAGTATTCTCAGTCCCTTGCTGTCACCTTGATAAGTATGTAGGTCTTCACATTATGGTTGATTTTAAGTGTTAACGGAGACAATTTTACAAAAGAAATTGTCACTATTTTCTATTTAAATTGGGGTCTGGAAGGCTGTGTGTAACAGCGCACCTGATAATTGGTTCTATTATGAAGCACTGTCAGGGCAGGTTTTCCAAGTTCCAAACAAAACACTTAACACTCGTTTCCCAGCAAAAACTGCAACGTAGTGCTTTGGCAGCAAAAAATCCCAATTCTAATTGCATAGAGTAAATCCAGTTACGCTTTACATAATCCAGATGCAAACGGACGCTCGGAGGACTGCCTAGCAACAATGTGGCGGTACTTCATATTTGGGAGAGGAGGTGGAGAGGGAAAATTTTTTTAGTCTGAATCTTAGAGTAGAAATTAAATATTTCTATGTAAATGAACTTAATAAACTGTCTTTTTAATAACTCAGTGCATCCAGCTCCTCTGTTACTGCCTTCAAAAATACATTATATATTTGACATTCAGGGTTTTTAACTTTTTTCTAAAATCAATTAAATTTTAATTAATGACGTTTTGATGATCAGATTTCCACCAGCACGAAAACCAAAAATCTTAAATGGAATTGTATAGGTCGTTCTTGATGGGTGGTCTTAGGCAAAAGAATCAAATTCTCTAAGCCCTGGTTTCTTCATCAGTAAAATGTAGATAATATTCAATCTGCCTCATGGGGTCTTTAGAGGCTTAAATGAGATTATACATGTAACAAGTTTAACAAGATGCCTAGAGCGAGTAGTAATTCAATAAATGTTAACTACTATCTGATTTCAAATTATCATGGATGCTTGCATCCTACCAAATGTAATTTTCAGACCCATTCTTCTAACAATTCATTTTTCAGTGCTTACAACATGTCTCCACTTTTTGGTACTTTGACATAAAGATGGATGAAACACAGACCCCACTCGCCTTGGCTGTGTTCCATGGAAGCAGAGCCAGAGTTGTGGATTTATGAAAGTGATTTATTAAAGAATGCTTTTAGGAAAAAGTCTTATGGGTGTAAGGGGCATAAGCTGGGGACGGGAAGAAGCTATGTAAAAAGAACTGTTAAGAGAAAGCCTAGATTTAGGCTGACCCCTAGGGGCTCTCTGTGGTATGAATTTCAACACACTTGGCCCTACCTGGAGGTAAAAGTGCTGGGACTTTGTACCTTACCCTAGGAGGTTGTTAGTACCTTCAATCGCTGAGGACAGATTGTATGAAGAAGGCTTCAGGCATAAGCCCTTGACGAACTCCCTTCGCCTTCCCACTGGTAGGAGGTCTCAGGGAAGAGAATGAGGCACCCCCAATAGCGTTTACTATACTACCTTTAGAATCAGTACCAGTCAGGTGAAACAGGCTTCACGTAGGATGGTGATGTAAATCATTTTATTGTGAAAAGTGCTCTGACAGAATACCAGTCCATAGTGCTTGCAAATTTTCTCCCTCAGGCTGTTTTGTACCACTGAGTCTTTGCCCCACAAAAGCCTAACCACCCACACCTCACCTCCAGCCTGGACATTTCATGATTTTCTTTCAGGACTCAGTCTAAAGTATTGTTCGTTTCTGAGAATCTCTCTAACCTCGTTCTCAGCCTCCTTCTTTGTCTGCTAAAGGCACCTCTCTTAGTCCACTCGGGTTGCTATAACAAAAATATCATATACTGAGTGGCTTATAAACCACAAACATTTATTTTTCATTTAGTTCTAGAGGCTGGAAGTTCAAGATCAAGGCACCAACAGATTCGGTGTCTGGTGAGGGCTGGCTTACTGGCTTGCTAGTTTGCAGATGGCCGTCTTCTCACTGTGTCCTCATATGGTGAAATGGGCAAAGACTCTTCTGGGTTTCTTTTATAAGGTCACTGATCCCACTCATGAGGGCTCAACCTCATGGCCCAATCACTTCCCAAAGGCCCTACCTCCAAACACCATCACATTGCTGTTAGACTTTAACATGAATTTGAGGGGGACAAAAACATTCAGTCTATAGCACTACCTGTGTACAAAGTTCTCTCAAACATTTGTCATACTTTACTGTAATCACTAGTTGATACTTTCTGTTTTTCTAACTAGACTGAATACCCTGAGCATAAGAAGAATATCTTCATGTTGATCTTTGGTAGGCTTGATACTTACACATTCTAAGTGACTTAGTAAAGTTTTGGAGAATGAATAAGCAGATGAATGAATGAGTAAACTAGCATATTTCGTATCACTATGCGTATCTATACTCTTTCTTTGTACACCTGTAGTCTCTCTCAATTATATGTGAAGTGCACCTACTTATAGCTAGACTGCCATATGATATTGGATTTCACTTTATGATATTCACAGTCTCTCAATAACCAGCAGGTGAATTCAATTCTCTGAAAATTTTCTGGCATTATTTCCATAGCTCTTTAGTGCACCCATTTAGAAAAGGATTAAAAAGGAAAAAGAAGAGAGAGATGTTTTTACTAGAATTTTATGAGACACAAGGAAAGTCAAGGTAAGGTTAATTACAGAAAAATAGGAGACAGCATGAGGAATAAGTGGGTGTTCTGGGACATTACTTGCTCGAAAGAGTTTCTGCCTAAGCAATGGGAAAAGAGGACATCCTTGCATTTCCCTGAGAAAAACTGCTGCTCTAGATTCCCTTGTAAGCTTAAACTGATTCTCAAGAGATAATTATTTAACATTAACATCTGTTAGGCTTGTCACAATAAAATGAGTTCAGGTTTTATACTCAATTGGAAACTCATACTCTAAGAAATTCCAGGAAATTTACATAAGGACTTTATATTTCTATGACCGCATGAGAGCTTACATCCTATTTTCAATAAGTCTATACTTCTTCATAGGCAATTTTCATATGCTTCCTTGTGTAACAGTTATTTTTTATAAACTTTATACCTCCTGTGCAGTATTCTGACATCCTACAAGACCAAGAGCATTGATTAACATACAAGGGTCCATAGAACGTGTTGAGTTGAATTGAAAAAACTAGTGATCAAACTGAGCAACAATATTTTTTAGTCATAAGAGTCTTGAGTAGGAATGAAAATGACTATTTGTGTGTCCTGGGTTTGAACGGTGCTGCTTGGACTTCAGGAAGAGTCTCTAAATCCTCAAGAAGCCTCGAGAAAGTGGCTTAAATGTTTTCTTCCCTGAAAAAAATTGCCAGGCTTTAGATTGCTAATTAACCAGAATAAAACATGCATTTTTGTACACAGCTGCTTCAACGGAGGATCCATGCAAGTGATGAAGGTAAATAAGCATGGATTTGATACAAGGGAAGACATCCACTTTGACTCAGTTTTATTAAAATTATTTCCAATAGGAGCACTCCTTGTGAGCAAATCAAATCCTCTTTTACCAGTGAAAAAAGAGATGTATGTCCTTTGGTCTGACCATTATGCCAACTAAAACTCAACACACTTACCTGCTCTTTAAGATAACATGTTTGCTCCTTGTAGCTTCAAATTTCTCCTTTCTATAAGGACAAAAGTCCTATTGGATTAGAGGCCCACTTTACTTCAGTATGACCTCATTTTAATTACATCTGCAACAACCCTATTTCTAAATAGGGTCACATTTTAAGGTACTGGGCCTTAGGACTTAAATATATCAATTTGGGGGAGATATAATTCAACCCATAACAGAACTCTTTCAGTTGGCTCATATGCCCTGACATACCTCCATCATTGTCGCTATTGTTTCTGGCACTACAAGATGCTCCAGACTTATCTTGTATATTTCCTGCTTCAATTCTAGAAGCAGCCATTTCTCAAAAGAATCCTGGTTCCTTTTACTGGAAAATGGTATTAGAAATCAAGATCTGAGTGCTAGGCATCCCCTTTGCTACTGGGTGTCATATTTTAGGCCCTCTCATATGGCAAAGCAAAGAAATATATGTTTGTATACTAACCTGTGCATATACTCATATCTATAAGCATTACTGCACTTGTATATAGAATAACTTAAACATGAGTTCTTACTGTAGTGTCCAACTTTCTTCCATTACCACATGAATTATTCTAGTACCCCTCCTTGGTGTGTAACCTCCCACAACATAAGTGAAAAACTTGGCTTCTGCTATCTGCCATTCATTTACTTAACTGTTTACTTCTAGGATACACATAAAGCAGTTTCAAAATTATTAACCCATACCCCCTTGGGAAACAATTTTATCAACTATACTGTAGTGGTTGTTTGCAGTCCCTTTTGACATTTATCTTACAGACTTCATTCATTTCCCAAGTTACTTAGGTCACATTTTATTCCCTAATTTGAGGAAATTATTAATAAGCTGCTATAAACATTGATGTGCTATAGACTTTTTGTGTGGACATAAAGTTTCAAGTCAATTAACCAAATACTTTAAAGCATGATTGCAGGATTGTATGGTAAGACTATGTTTGACTTTGCACAAAATTTCCGAAGTGTTTTCCAAGGTGACTGTACCATTTTTCATTCCCACTAGCAATAATTGAGAGTTCCTGTTGCTCCACATCCTCACCAGCATTTGGTATTGTCAGTTTTCTAGATTTTTGCCATTTTAATACTTGTGTCATGGTATCTCATGGTTATTTTAATTTACAAGTCCTTAATGACAAATGGTGTTGAGCATCCTTTTATATGCTTACTTGGCATCAGTACATCTTCTTTAGAAAGGTGTCTCTTCAGAAATTTGCCCATTTTTCAAGTGGGTTGTTTGTTCTCTTATTGTTTAGTTTTAAGAGTCCTTGGTATATTTTGGATACAAGTCCTTTATCACATATGTTTTTTGCAAATATTTTTTCTAGTCTATGGCTTCATTTTCTTAGACTATTTAGCAAAGCAGAAGATTTTAATTTTAACTTTGTCCAACTTAATTTTTTTCTTTCACAGATTATGCTTTTGGTGTTGTATCTAAAAAGTCATCAACAAACTTATAGTCACCTAGATTTTCTGCTATGTTGTTTTCTAAAAGTCTGATGCTGTTGCATTTTACATTTAGGTCTATGATTTTTTTTTTAAAGTTAATTTTTGCAAAAATTGTAACATCTTGTTCTAGATTCATTTTTTTTCATGGGGGTATCCAGTTTTCCTAGCACCATTTGTTGAAAAGACTATCTTTCTCCATTTAATTACCTTTGCTCCTTTTTCAAAAATCAGTTTATGTTTGTGTGGATCTCTTTCTGGGCTGTCTATTCTGTTCTATTGATCTATATGTCTATTCTTTTGCCAATACCATGCTACCTTGGTTACTATAGCTTTATATTAAGTCTTGAAGAGAGATAGTGTCAGTCCTCTAGCTTTGTTCTTTTTCTTCAATACTGTGTTGGCTATTCTAGGTCTTTTTTGCCTCTCCATATAAGCTTTAGAACCAATTTGTCAACATTCACTTATTGATTCTGGGATTCCATTGAATCTATAGATCAATTTAGGAAGAATTGACACATTAGGAATATTGAGACTTCCAACTCATGAACACAACATATCTATTCATTTATTAAATTCTTTGATTTCTTTAAGCAATTTTATAATGTTTCACATATATATATATATCACATATATATATATATATTTTTAAATTTATGCCTAAGTATTTCACTATTCAATGCTAATGTAAATGCTACTGGATTTTTAAATTTCAAATTCCAATTGTTCATTGCTGGTATATAAGAAAGCAATTCACATTTGTATATTGACCTTATATCCTATGCCCTTGCTATAATCACTTATTCTTTCTGATACCTGGACCATCTGCAGTTTGGTTTATATCTTGAAGTATTTCATGCTCTTTCACCACAATCATCTTTTTCATCTTGGATAGTCCCTCCAAAGACCAATCATGAGACTAAATTAATTATGAAAGTCAGTCAGCGCAACTTAATCCAATTAAATTTAATTGCATGATCCCCTATATTCCTGATCATCCTCACCTAAGGGACATGTTGCCATCATGTTTTTAAACAGATTTTCTGAACCAAACTATTTTCACAAATATGACTCTCAGAAAAGACATCTTAGGTATGGGAAGACTGAGGGAAGTTATATTTATCTCATTAACCTAAAAGTTTGTGCCAAACCACATGATTGTGGGGTACCCACAAAGCCTCATTGATAATGGAAACAATCCTGCCAAAGGGAGCGACATGTGAACAAACTGCAGAACTGATTAATAGAAAAAGATAAACAACATAGAGTTAAATTTTTGTATTAAGCCATAATAGAAAGCATTAAAAACCAAACTCTAAACTTAAATTATGATTGTTAAATCACTGCATAAAGATATTTCATGCAAAAACACTGACATAAATAACAGGCATGAGACAGATTGCATCATTTTCCTATAATGTGAAAGGGTAATTCCTGATTTAGAAATAGAGAACAGTATCACTGCTACAGAACTCAAAAATTGTGTGATTAAATTTGTGTAAAAAGAGGTGCAGCCAGATAGTATCATTTGCCTGAGAGCCACACAGCCAGTAAGTGGCACAGCTAAAGTTGAGATTTAATCTGTACTCGTCATGCTCTATCACTATAACACATGGAAGACATATATATAATATACATTATATATGTGTAATATATACATACATATAATTTTTTCTTATGGAAAGAGTGATTTGGCTATGTAGAATCACTGGTGGGTGAATTTATTTTTAGTAAATTAACAACAGGATTGCATATATCACGAACTTGGAAGGTATCAACATAGGCTATCATGATCAACTGTGTGCTGTCAAAAATGGACGACTCCCACTAGATAGTTAGTTGACTTCTTTAGAAATCTCAAAGAAGGTGGGTTTCATTACTTTTTAAAAGTAACGTTCCCATGGTGTTAAATAGCAAGAACTCGAGCTGGATGGGACTATCATTGTTCTGAATCTTGACCTCTCCACAAGGACAAAGAAGAAAAGTAGAGCTAGATAACTAGGCACTAACAATGGGTCATTCTAACTATACAAAGGGGGAGAATGTCAAATGCTTCTTTCCTTTTCTCCCTCATGCCCAGCCCACTCATCAAGATTGCTGTGTGAAGGATGCCTGCTCCAGAGGAGGAGGAAGACCCTGAATCATTCTTCAACTCCACCTGTACTGAAGGAAAAAGGGAGACGAGAACAACCCAGACTAAATCAAAAGGCCCTCAAAAAGCAAGGTGAGAAACGGCACATTGGAACAGACAGATTTCAACCCTTGATTTCTTTCCTTGAAACTCTCAGGTCTGGCGTCACTTTCTATTTGTGTACCTTAGCACTTTGTCAGAATCCTGCAGCCAGAAATAAAATAAATTACTTCCAAGGCAGGTTTTGAACAGTGGCAAAGACAACTCAGGCGAAAACAGTGGTATTATAATTGGAGGAAGGATACTCAAAATCCCTTTTGCACATCTGATTCTCAGAAGGGATAGTAAGCACCTTACCAACAGAGCACAAATACATGCAAATGATGATAGATAATCTCCTTTCAGATGTGGATATGGGGTGCTGATGTTGTATTCTTTATTTAAGGTAAAAAAAAGTCTATGGAGGTCTGGAGGATGTCAGAATGTGATATTATGATTCAGACACTTTTCCTATTACATTAGTTTAGAAATTTGTTTTATGAATTCCTAAGCTGCAATGTGTGTACTCTCTATTGATTTTGACACAAAGTATCTGAATTCCGCCATTTGTTTTAGCTCCTAGTTTTTTCATCAATTGAATGTTTAGATCAAACAAATCCGTGAACCAACCCACCAGGCACAGCTTTGGTTCTAGCACTTTCAATTTGAAGCAATATTTTTTCTATCTGATAAATGTATAATAATTGCCTATCATAGGAGATAATGTAGCATGGCAGCTAAAAGCAAAGACTTCGGAGTCAGATGGCCTGGGTAAAATTCTGTTTTGAGCTTATGAGCATTTTGACTTACTTAAACTTTCTGAGCCTCAATGTCCTTATCTATACACTGGGAATGATAACAACAGTATCCAACTCATAGGGTTGTTATAAGGATTAAGTGAGTTCATTTATGAAATATATCTTCACATATATAATTGTCCAATGGATAGTAGCTATGTTTTTTATTACATGAAAAAATTATTCTAAGTGCAAAACTTAAAGAGTGTTGACAAAAAATAGATCAGGGAGACCTCACTGCTTTCAACTCCATTAATCAAAAAGACATGTTTCCTCTCTTCGAACAATAAGGAACATTAGAGAATCAGACACAATATAATATCAAACATATTAGAAGCATTCAAATCAAAGCTATGGAAGGGAGTTTGGAGAGATATGAAATGGAACATGAATTTACAAATAGAAAGCACATTCAGAGTGTTATTAGAAATAAAAGAGTGTAGGACATATCATTTTGAATTATTAAGCTATTTCAATTTTGCATTTGAGTTGTGAAAATGTCAATGAATTAACTCTTTTGGAAATTGCTAGAAGTACTTTGGGGTTATTAACATTATATAATTGTGTACTTACAGAGTAATCAGTTTTCCCTGGAGGAATAGTGAAAACCACTATCATTAGGTTAAGTGGCTTTTTATTTCTAGTGGTATTAAGAGCTATACTATGAAACAATGGTGCTCTGAATAGAAACACATAAGAGAGCAGTGGATGTGGAGTAAGAAAACCTGAGTCTTGCCTAGTTCTCTTACTGACTACATATTTAAACTTTGGATGTTCCAACCCAAGAATTCTAGAAAATAAGAGGCCTATTTTAATAGAAAGTTTTTCTAGAAGATTAAATGAGATGACCCATGCTAAAGTTGTTTGCAAAATCCAAAGCCTTACATAAGCTAAGGTGTTATCCTCTGAAAATAAAATGTAAACCCCAAAACTACTTGAAATCACCTTATAAAATCATCTTACTTTTTTCTCAGGGCTACACACATTGCTCACTTTATTCTCATTAATACCTTGTGAGTCCTCAGTATGAATATTATTGTTTTTATTTTGAAGACGACAAAACTGGAACTTGATGAATTTAGATGATTTTACCAATAGCACTTGTCCTGAAGAGACAGAGGCAAAACCAGAAAGGAAAGACTTAAGATACAAAGTTCAAGCATCTGGTCATACACCAACTGCTTCTTTATTGTTTTTGGTAGTCTTCAAGGTGTGTTGAAATACTAACCAGAGGACCCATGTCATATTCATCCTATTTCCTGACACCTACACCAAAAGGGGTAAATATCAGGCATAACAAGGTTACTCATGGATTGACTGAAGATTGTAAAACACTACAGTCAGCCAGTCACTCAGGTGACTCTCAGGCATCCTGTGTCTCTTGTTTTACATTCTTTTCAACTTTACTTCCCATGATTATACATATGCATCAGAGTGGTGTTGGTGAGGGTGACCCTGGTGGTAATATTTCCATACAGAAATGTATTTAATGTCCATAAATTCCACTTTAGGCTTTCAAATGGTCAAACAGCGATCTCACCACAAGTTAAAATAAGCTGTCACAGTGAACTAAGAATTGAAATTCAAATCAGAAAACTTGTATTCTAGGCCAAACTTAGTCCCTGATACAATCTTCTAGGCATCAATATGACATAATAATCATAAAAAACTTTTAATGCCTTTTTTATCTGCCTTATGATTCTAAATTAATTTTCTGAAATAAAAAGTTTCAGGTAGTATATAAAAGATATTTTAACATATACTAAAAATATTCTCTACTACACTATACTTTACAATGTATGCTATACCATATAAAAAGAATTTATTATGCTTTTCTTTTTCTAATGTATAATTCTACATAAAAATTTAGGCTAGCTAAATCCAACAAATCCTTAACTAACACAAGTTAAACAAAGGCAATTTAAAATATGCTGTTTTTAATTTTTAAAAATTCTTTGGATGAAGATACGTTTGTATAATTAGATGAGATAAAAGATAACAGTCCTAATATACTACTACTAAAATTAATGAATTAACTATTAAACAACTGGAATTATAAGTATTCAAAATCAATAGCTTTCTCTATTTTAAAATTATGTACTTAGAAAAGTGCCCATTCTCCAAAAAGTGGGATATATATTTAAAACTATTCCAAGTATAATCACTGAAAGTATTCTTTTCTTCAAAACTTGAATCAAATGACATTAGAGTTTTTAAGCAGTTATAAGTACTCAAATAACTTCTCAAAAATATATGAAAAATAACAAGAAGAATTTGACCTACCATATGTCAAATATATTATAAGCTATATTAATCTAATCAATATGGTATTGGTTTTGTGGGGGACTGGCATTGGCCACCCCAAGATATGTCTCTTTGGCATGAGGATTATTTGGGGCTGGTTACTTTTAATAAACTGCAGATGGAAAGGAACTCTGAGAGGCAGAGTTTACTTACCCTTTGTTAAGAGATATTTACATTGTAAAGGAAATCTCCATCTGTAAAGGTGTCTCCCTCTCTGTACCGGGAAGAAGGGGGGATGACCTTATCTCTAGAAACTCTTAATCAATGCCAAAGGCAAGGACCTAAATCTGTATTTGTTTACTGTACTTGTGTGGTAATCTCCCATGATCAACTCCCCCCACCCCCAACATCCTCCTTTGTCTTTAGCTGAAGATGATATTTAAGATGGGGGCTTCAGCCATTTTGGCGAGTTGCTCAGCTTGCCTGGGACTCTCCCATGTATACATGTTATAAAGCTTTGTTTAATTTTCTCCTGTTACTCTGTCTCATTTGAATTTAATTCATTCTCTGGCCAGAAGAACCCACAGTGGGTAGAGAAAATGTCTTCCTCCCCTACAGTTTAAAAATGATGCTAAAATATTAGTGTATTTAATATAGCATGAGGTGATATTTCAATTCACTGAAAGATGAATTATTTTATAACATTCTGGAAGAAAGTTCATCCATCTGAAAGAAAATAACAGTGTTCAACTATTAACTAACTTGCACCATATACACCGATAAATTATAAATGTGTGCAAGACTTAAATGTTGACCAAAAAAATTAAAAACAAAAAACCGCTATGCAAGTTAAGATCAAGGAGAGCTTCTTAACCAAGCTTGAAAATCCAGAAGCTAAAAAAGAAAACATATATATTTGAAATATAAAAAATTAATAGATTTTTTATGGTGGTTTATTACATAAACCAAACCAAATAATATAGAATAGATTTGGAACATAGATTTGCAATCCAGGTAAGACAAAAAGGATTATTATCTATTACATATAAAGAGCTCTTAACAAATTATGCAAAAAGACATTAACCTGATTATCCAATGGGCAGAGCACACAAATAGACAATTCACTGAAGAGCAATTCCAGATGGCCAATAATGTTTTTTAAATGCTCCCGTTCAAAATTTGGAAACACAAATGAAGGTAACAATGACCTATCACTTTATGCTCATCAGGTTAGTAAATAATAAAATGAGTCATATTATTTCTCCTGTGGATGTGAGGCACAGGGTACTGCCATATATTCGTCTTACAAATGTGAATTGATACAGCCCTTTTTAAAAGAAATCTAGCACATCTATAAATAATGTTGAGTAAAAATAAAGAAATGGCATTTGTTTATATATTAGAATTGTCCTTTTATAAAACAAAGTAATCCCAAGATTTCTTATGTTTCAATGCGTGTGGGTATATGTGTGTGTCTACTGATGGTTTTGCACACAATTACATGAACATGAAGAAAACATTTTTTTAGGTTAGTACATTTCTTTAGTTTGTCAGAATCATTAAAATTATGCTTTAAAAAACAAAGAATATAGGAAACAGTGGATTACTCTTCTAATAATACAATATGTAACAACTAAAAGTTTACTTAAAAATATTTGCTAAGAGCTCTGATATGATAATAACAAAAGACCCCCAAACACATGCATTTTTCTTAATTTACAGTGCATCATATTAAACAGAAATGTGATATACAGTTGTCTGGCTTCGTTGGGAGACTGAGTACACTAAGCAGATAAGTAAGTCTATGGAGACTATTATAAGCCCAAATAAGGGCTTTGGTTCATAGTCTAGGTGTGATGAGAAGCCACAGGAAAGTTTACATGAATAAACAGCTATTTCTACATTTACAGCAAGGCCTTTGCTTGAATATTTATGTTCTGCATCTTGAGTTATCTCTTCTGGTTCATCTGTTGTTTTTTAAGAGTCTATTCTTGCCTTTCTTTCCTCTTCTCTTCCCCATTCCCTTCCCTTCCCTACAGTTTTTCCCTTTTTTAAATTCTTTCTTTCCTGCTTTTCTCTTATCATGCTTCTTCCCTTCCCTCTTTTCACTCTTTCCTTTTCTTCTTCCCTCTTCTCCCTTTTTCTTTCTTTCCTTCACTTCTATCCTCCCTTCTCTCTTCTTTTCCTTCATCCTTTCCTTTCTTCCCTTTCACAGAGGGGTCTGTGTGTCAGAGACCATGAAGCAGGGTGGTACAGCTGGAGAGCAGGATGGCAGGCAGCAAGGAAGCAGGAGATGGAGGAGGTCATCTAGAGGCATCAGCGTCCCCAGTAGCCAAGAAAGCAGGGCAGTCAGAGAAGGCAGAGGCGAAGGGGCAACAGTGTGCCCAGGAGAAAAGAATTGGGACAACAGGAGGTGGGCTATAAGGATTTGCTAGTGTGACTATTGGCCAAGGAGGAAAGTGGGAGGTGAGTAAAGAGGGAGGTTCCCATGAAGGAGGCATCTGATAGCCCAGAGAGCAGCTTAGAATGAGTGAAGAAGCCATGGAAAGAGGTGGCTGGCCTGGTTGGGATATCAGTAACATGGAACAAATAAATAAAATGATCAAAGAATATGTAAAAATATTGACTATAATGTGAGCCAGGTGTGTCAATGTTAGGGAAGCATTATAGAAGCATGAAAAGAGAGAAGACTAGAAAGAAACCTGAGGTGTTGGGTTGGAATTGTAGGTATTAATATGAACTCTTAGCTTTAATTAAATTAATTAACTTATTTATTTATTTTGCCTTAAACAACAGAAATTTATTTTCTCACATTTCTGGAGGTTAGAAGTCCAAAATCAAAGTGTGCGTAGGGTTGGATTCTTCTGAGGACACTCTCCTTGGCTAGCAGATGTCTGACTTCTCCCTGAGTCTTCATGTGGTCTTCCCTGTTTATGTCTGTTTGCATCGAAATTTCCTCCTCTTATCAGGGGATCAGTCATATTGGATTAGGGCCCACCTGTATGGCCTCATTTAACTGCACTATTTCTTCTTTTTTCTTTTAGTTTCTTTTTTGTATTTAATTGTAAATTACATAATTTTTTTCGAAATTTCAGTTGTATATTAATATTTGTCAGACACCATATAAATGTGCTCCTTGATCCTTTGTGCCCACCCCTCCACTCCTCTTCCCCCTGGTAATCACTAAATTGTTCTCTTTGTCCATAAGTTTGTTTATATTCCACATATGATTGAAATCATACAGTGTTTGTCTTTCTCAGTCTGGTTTATTTCACTTAACATAATGCTTTCAAGGTCCACTCATGTGGTCTCGAATGGGATGACTTTGCCTTTTTTTATGGCCGAGTAGTATTCTATTGTATGTATATACCACATCTTCTTTATCCAATCATCAGCTGATGGGCACTTGGGTTGCTTCCACGTCTTCACTGTTGTGAATAGTGCTGCAATGAACATAGGAGTGCATAAGTTTCTTTGTATCATTGATTTCAAGTTTTTTGGATAAATACCTAGTAGCAGGATAGCTGGGTCATATGCTATTTCTATTGTTAATTTTTTGAGAACTCTCTGTACTGTTTTCCCTAGTGGCTGCACCAGGTTGCAGTCCCACCAGCAGTGGATGAGGGTTCCCTTTTCTCCACAACCTCTCCAACATTTGTTATTTTTTGTCTTGGTGATTTCAGCCATTATAACAGGCATAAGATGATATCTAAGTGTAGTTTTGATTTGCATTTCCCTGACGATTTGTGATATTGGGCATCTTTTCATGTGTCTATTGGCCATCTGTATATCTTCTTTGGAAAAATGTCTGTTCATATCCTCTGCCCCTTTTTTGATTGGGTTGTTTGTTTTTTTGTAGTTCAGTTATGTGAGTTCTTTATATATTATGGAGGTTAACACTTTATCAGATATATGATTTGCAAATATTTTCTCCCACTTGGTGGATTATTTTCTCATTTTGATCTTGGTTTCCTTTGTGTTCCAGAAGCAATTTCATCTGATGAAGTCTCACTTGTTTATTTATTCTTTTGTTTCTCTTGTCTGAGTAGACATAGTATTCGAAAAGATCCTTTTAAGTCTGATGTCAAACAGTGTACTGCCTATATTTTCTTTCAAAATTTTTATGGTTCCAGATCTTACCTTCAAGTCTTTGGTCCATTTTGTGTCTATGTTTCTGTGTGGAGAAATATAACGGTCTACTTTCATTCTTTTGCATGTGGCTGTCCAGTTTTCCCAGCACCATTTACAGAAAAGGCTTTCCTTTCTCCATTGTATGTTCTTGGATCCTTTCTTGAAGATTAGGTGTCTGTAGATCTGTGGTTTTATTTCTGGGCTTTCAATTCTGTTCCATTGATCTGTGTGCCTGTTTTTGTACCAGTACCATGCTGCTTTGATTACTGTAGTTTTGTAATATATTTTGCAGTCAGGGATTCTGATGCTACCAGCTTTGTTCTTGTTTCTCAGGGTTGCTTTGGCTATCTGGGGTCTTTTGTTGCACCACATGAATTTTAAGATTCTTTGCTCTCTTTCTGTGAAGAATGTTATTGGGACTCTGGTTGGGATTGCATTGAAGGATTTTATTTTTTAATAAATCCACACATATAGATGTATACATAGGTTAAGATGTCACTGTAGCCCTTTTGGTTCTGAAGGACTGATGAATCGGAATTGAGAATGAAAGAATTAGCTGACATTTCCCAGAATTCTCTTCTTCCGGATGATTTTAGAGACATGTTTTCTTTGTTTCAGCTATTGGCATTAAATTCTAACTCAAGTGAAGAAGAGAGGAAATAGTATGATTTCACTCCTAAGTGGAAGATGAAAACAACAACAACAACCAAATACATAGATATAGAGACTAGATAGATGATTACCAGAGGTGGGGTGCTGGGGATAGTGAAAGTGTGAAAGGAGTAAAAGGGCTCATGTGTACAATGATGGATGGTAATTAGTCTTTGGGTGGTGAACATGATGTAGTCTACACAGAAATCAAAATATAATGATGTACACCTGAAATTTATATAATGTTATAAACCAATGTTATCTCAATAAAAAAATGAAATAAATAAAAACTAAAAAAGAAGAAAGGAAATGGTATAGGCAATCAAACTTGAATCCTTATTTTGTCATTTACCAACTACAGCCTGGGTTTATTTGAAAGATTTATCTGCTCTTTGGATGTAGTGAATGTGATTTTCAAATAAATGTCACCTCTTTGATTCATACAAGTCTACAGTTACCTAAAACAGTGGTTAGTGGCAGTATTTTGCATGGAGGAGATGAGGCTTAGGGAAGTTACATGACTTGATGAAGATCAAACAGCTAGTGAGGAACAGAACGC
Organism: Equus quagga; assembly: GCF_021613505.1. Taxonomy (NCBI): domain Eukaryota; kingdom Metazoa; phylum Chordata; class Mammalia; order Perissodactyla; family Equidae; genus Equus; species Equus quagga. The sequence goes on from NC_060269.1 coordinate 133,671,524, forward strand.
TGGACCAGGGCCCAAGCTTCTTTATCACTAGCACAGCAGCAAAGAACCATATTAATTTTAATTTACTCTCAATATTTTCTGAAAACCAACGGCCTTTTGCTGTAGGATTTAATAATGTTAATTTTTATTATTTAGTTAATTAAACACTTCCGTGGAAAGGATAGGATAGCTGTGAGGACCTCTAATTGATGTGAATATCCCCGTGCTAAACTTCATTCTACAAATCAACCTATAATATCCAGTAAATGATGATAGGGGAAAAAATGCTCTCTTTGGTCCACCAGAATGAAAAAGTCCAAACTGGCATTTTGGGATTTTCTCCTTATCATAGCAGTACACAGGCAGCTCACTCTGACCTATCAAATTGGAGACATGTGGGTTATTGAGGTGTTCTTATGAGAAAGGGTGAAATAAATTTCCCATTGAAAACATGTTGATAAAATGTTGGCAGGTAAAAGTTCTGTGGCATAGAAAGAAAATGTGTTTGAAAATATCCAAGTGAATGGTCATGTTTTAAGTTAACAAGTAATTCCCTGAAGCCTCCCTTGAAATCAGGAAACTGCTCATCCTGCAGATTGCGTGAGGAACTGGATTTCTAAAGTAAAAATGTCCTGTGGCCCAGAATAAGTGCAAAGCTGTGCCAAATTTTTTTAATGTCTTATATAATCTTGTTTTGATGTAAACAATAGAGCCCGATCTTACAATAACATCCAATTAGTGCGATGCTGACAATCACTGTGTCAGATAGGCAGAAGGATAGAGTGTGCATTTTTCACCTTTGATCAGAATCTCATTATTTGCGAGCATATTTCTTTGCTTTTATCATCAAAGCACATTAGTGCAATAAAAGGAATAAATAAGGTGATACAACACGACAAATAATGCCATGGTACAGGAAGTTAACAATACGCTGTGGTAAAATACTATCATCTTTCACTGATTAACATACATTTGGAAGGTAAAAAAAAGCACAGCTGTTTAACAGAAGGAAAACTTAATAAGCCAGTGTTCAGAATTAAAAGTGATACCAACTTGGAGAAATTTCTAACATTTAAAACAAAAGGATGTCTCAAATATTTTTCTTACTGTCTTTCTCTCTCTATTTCACATGCACATACACACAGAAATACAATGTATGATCAATATAATCATTGAGCTCTATGATTCCAATTATCATTTTTCCATTTTCTACGTCTATCTATCAATCTATCTTTCTGTCTTTCTGTCTATCTGTCTATCTTTCTCTCTCTTTATCATCATCTATCTATCTAGACCCTCTTATTTTTTTTAATGAATTTTCTTTCTCATAGAAATGGTTTTCCCCTTCTTTCCATGGTTCATACTTTCCCCTACAGGGCAGTGAACACAATTCCACTTATATCCCTTCCTGTCTGCCCTACTCAGCAGGAAGAATTGACTCTCTTCTTTACTGGCCCTGTAAATGACTAAAGTGCATTTTGTTACAGGCCTCATTCTGCCCCTCAAAGATACCAATCCAGTTCTTCCTCCTTTCTTTCACCTCCTATCTTCATATTTTAAGTACACCCAAAGCTTGTCTTTTGAGAAAAAAGCTAAATAAACCCTATTCTCCATCTACCAGCTTCTCTGCCAGTGACAAGGTGGGAGGGAATATTAAATAAAGCTATGGATGAATGTCTGCTCCACACAGTTAGCCACTCTACATTTAAAGAAGTCTCTCTTAAACCTTCTGTCCTAAGAAAAATTTTCCAAACCAACCTTTATGAAGCATCTTTTGGAAGTGAGGGGGTCAGAGCTATTCTCGATCACATTCTGGGTCAGCCTCTTTTAAAAGCAGAATCTAAAGACCTATTTCATTATAGATTTGCCTGTAAATAACTCCCCTAGGCAGGGACGTAAGAAGGGAAGCGAGGTAAATGGGGCAATTCAAGAACACACATACCTGCACAAACACACATCTCACATACACGCGCACACACACACACACACTGATGTGATAATAATATTATTTATTTCACTCTTTGATACTTTACTGTCATTCCTTTCTTTATATTCTCTTCTCCTATTTCTTCTTTGACCCAACGTGTGGCTGCCTCGTCTTTTCTACACAAACGTCATATCTGTTTCTTTTTTTTCTTTTTAAGTGGAAGCTATACAAATCAGCTGATCTAGAATGGTAGTCTTTCTTTCTTAAAATCTGGGTTCAAATAGTACATTATGCATTCTTCAGGAGTCTGTAGAATGAAGGGATGAAGAGATGGTTGCAGGGGTATCAGTACTCACCCATTCGTTAAGCTGGTTTGGATGATTTATCATTATTTTTAAGTGGTACACATACAGTAAATATATTCTTCATATTTGATATATTTCACTCATTCACACATGCTTTCACACACATACATAACTTTAAAAAGAAGAAATTTACTGCACATTTTTTATTTTTGCCAATTTAAAGTAGAACTACCCAGAGGGTACTGAAGGATCTTCCTGTTTGCGTAGGCATGGATAATGGAGTTTTCCAAAGCACCTTAATAGGGACTGCCATGAAGTCTGCCTCAAGAAATATTATCATAAGGGTTCCCCACTTGCCTTGTGGAAGCCATCTGTCCTCAGAGAATTTTCAACCTAATTGGAACTGATACTTTAATGCCATCAGAGTGCCAGATCTACCATATGAGATTTGAAGAGAGAATGTGCAAGAAAACCTTATCCTGCTCAGTAAGCAATCTGAAAAGCATTGTTATGATGAATTAACCTAAAAATTGATTCACAAAAAAATGCTACATTAATGATTCTAGTTTTGTTTTTATTTTGAATAATCTATTTTGTAAACAAGACTGCTTTAATACATTTGGAAAAAAACAATCAATAAATAACAAAGAATTGGAATGATAATGTCTATCTTCTAAAATAAATGTAAATTAATGGCAAAGAGGAAACTCTAGATGTTTTATTAAAAGAAAGTTCTGTCTTTTCCTTTGTAATTCATTCACTAAATAAGTTTGATGTGAAAATGATTTGACAGCCCTGACTGATGACTATAGAGAAGTTAGAATACTTGGATTGTGACTATTTTACTACTATTCTGATGTGACATTAGTCTTTAAAAACCCAGTGAGGGGCTGGCCCCGGCGCCAAGCGGTTAAGTTCACGCGCTCTGCTTTGGCAGCCCAGGGTTTCACTGGTTGGGATTCTGGGTGCAGACATGGCACTGCTCATCAGGCCACGCTGAGGTGGCATCCCACTTAGCACAACCAGAAGGACTAACAACTAGAATATACAACTATGTACTGGGAGGCTTTGGGGAGAAGAAGAAAAAAAGAATGAGAGAAGATTGGCAACAGATGTTAGCTCAGGTGCTAATCTTTAAAAAAAAAAAACAAATTACTCATTCTCTATCTATTTGTAATCATAATAGAGCCATTTGGTACAATGCCTGTGCCATCATCGTCACGTATAAAAGGATTCCTTTGTAATTGAGCTTCAGTAGGACAAGTCTTCCAAGGGGATCTGTTTCTCAGGAAGAAGGGGCAGAGAAGACTAGTGAGTCCAGCATCCACCTTCAAGGTTTTTCATTTGGAACTAAAAGAGGCCAAGACAAATAGCATTCTGAAATTGCACTTAAACAGGTAATCCTCTCCAGCAGTTTTTTCTTGTTTTTTCGCTCGTTTGTTTTTTTGAGGAAGACTGGCCCTGAGCTAATGTCTGTTGCCAATCCTCCTTGTTTTGCTTGAGGATGATTGTCACCGAGCTAACATCTGTGCCCATCTTCCTCTATTTTGTATGTGGGACACCACCTCAGCATGGCTTGATGAGACATGTGTAGGTCTGCACCCGGGATCCAAACCTACCGACTCCAGGCTGCTGAAGCGGAGCACATGAACTTCAGCACTATACCATGGGGCTGGCCCCTCTCCAGCAGTTTTTAACTCCAAGATATTGTTTAATCATTTTCCTATAACAATATCATACCAAGTCAAATGACCACAATTTTGTCATGTTATTCCTTTATGATATGCATTTATTACACATGTGATATGCTGCTTCAGAAATCTGCAGAATTCTAGAGATTTTAAAAAGGATTGCACATGTGAAAGAGTAATCTGATTTACTTCTTTGACTTTTTCTTCATGTACTTAATAGGCAAACAGTTTTCACCTAGAAAACATAGATAATGGTGTTTTAAATAAAATACCATAAAATATAAGGTGTTTCTCTTCCATTTCTATTTCTCTCTTGGATAAACAACTGAAAACTGTTTGAATACCAACTACATATTTTAGTAAAGAAGAAGTAATAAAACCAATTTACTCACTACATTACATGGTGATCAAAGGAACTTGTAAAGAATTAGATTTTTTAAAGAGTTATTATTAACTCTGGTGATTTTAAAACATTTCATAAGGGATAGAAACGGAGAAAATATAAATTCACCAGAATTAATTAAATAAACACTGGTTCTTCTGTAAAACTCAATATGCTTACCCTACTTTCAACAGGAAGGCCAGTGACAACAAAAAAGCTGAGAATTCCAGAGCATCCAGAAACAGTCCTCTAGGCATTGCTGCTGACAGACAGAAAGCAAAGCATTCCTTGCATTTTCAAGACATGCAGGATCATTACAGGGAAGTAATTGACATTCAATATATTTTATTCAAAACATAAAGCTGTTTTACTAGAAAGTAAAATCAATAAGACACTGGATCACAGATTTGAGGGTAAGTGGGTTGAGAATGTATTTATATTTCCCTTATGAGAGAGTGAACACTCTCAGAAGCTAGACTAACATTTTTTACTGGTTTTGGGAAAAAAACCCAAAAACATGAGATTTGTTTCTTTATAAATATTTATATACATAAAAGAAGTCTTAAATCCCAGCACTTCTACCCAAGCATTGATCAGTGATCTACGGAAGATCCCTAAAGCCAGCTTCAAATAAATCGCTCTTCATCCTTTCTTCAAAACCAACATCTATTGTTATGCCCATTTTCCAAATAGTTATATGGCTTCTGTATACTCACCAGTACAACAATGGCTAGAAAGCCTTTCAAAGAGTCTAACTTAGATGCTCACAGAGGATGGGCAGCTTGTCCTTGGTAACAAACACATGGTGGTCTAGTGGTCAAGATTCAGTGCTCTCACCACCACGAGTTGGGGTTCATTTCCTAGTCAGGAAACAAAACTACCTTCTCTTGGTGGTCATACTGTGGCAGCCATGTGTTGCCATGATGCTTAAAGCTATGCCACCAATATTTCAAATACCATCAAGTTTACCCATGTTGGACAGGTTTCAGTGGAGCTTCCAAACTAAGACAGACCAGGGAGAAGGACCTGGCCACCTGCTTCAAAAAAATTGGCCATGAAAACCCTATGAATAGCAGCAGAGGATTGTTTGATGTAGTGCTGGAAGGTGAGAGGATGGTGCAGAAAAGACCGGGCAGGGTTGTACCTTGGAATCCATGGCACTAACAAAAAACCAACCACACGGTGTATAGAAGTCTTTAATTTGAAACAGTATAGTAAGACCTAGGGAAATGAAAAATAAAATTCTATTTCCAATAGCACACAGAAGGAAACCCTTCAGAGAATTGATTAGTTAGGTTTGCTATAGTAATGCTGCAAAGCAAACAACCACAAAGCCTTCATAGCTTAAAGAAATAAATATCCGTTCCCCCCTCAGTCATGAATCGGTAAGTTAAATATTGCTCTTCTGGGTTTGGCTGGCCTCAGCTGGGCTTTGCTGAAGCTTACAAATTTAATATAAGTCTTCTCAAGTGTCTCTCCATTCTGGGACCAATAGCAATGTTGAGTGTGCTTTTCTCATGGTAGATGCCAGAAGGACAAGAGGCCAAGTTGAAACACTCAAGTATATTTAAAGCTTCCGCTGGAATTACATTTGCTAACATTCAGGGCCCAAAGCAAATGACTGGCCAAACCCAGCATCACTGGGGCATGAAAAGCTATTCAGCTTACTGTACAGGGATCTACAGTAAAGTCGCACAGCAAAGTGAATAGATGCATTTTTTAATATAATAAGGACAGAGGACTAGTGAGCAATGATCCGATCTACCACTAAATGCTAACGATGGAATCTCCAAAGCCAAAAGGTACTGAATTCCTGAGGGGTACGGAAATCCTCAAAGGGCACCATTAATACATGGCAGGGATAACAGACCTGATTCCTGCCTATTGTGAAGATTAAATGAGATAATAAGGTATAAACGTAACTTCATTTCTTCTATAAAGTATTAAGGCCTTGAAAATAAAGATTTACATAAAATATCAGTTTATTAGGATGGTTTGACACTGTCCAGATTTCTTTGAAGCAAAGCATTGCTTAAAGAGCAAACTCCTTTTAGAGGTAAGAGTATTCTATTCACAAACATCTTTCTATTTCCAGGAGCATCTATCCTGCAAAAGTGAACCTATAATTTCCTTGCTAAATTGAGTGCAACCAGTTAGCAGAGTGGAACTGCAGATTCACTGTAACAATTCTGTCACTTTTTATCACCATACTTTGCCCATCGTGTGATGCTATTTTGATCATCAGAGTCTAACTAAAACCCAGTGATATGCCAAATGCAGAAACTCTTATAGGAGGCAAGCCTGATGTATATAAGAATGAGTGGTTATTGCTATCATTCATTCCTAGCCAGATTGCAGGCATAAAAATATTTTTCAGGAAAAACAATTTCTTCACTATTCTATCAAAATGAAGCAGGGGAAAGAATTCCTTAGGTGATATGGTAGAATAATCTCAAATAAGCAACTAAAAGTCAAAAGCAATGAGTACTGTTTACCGTACCGAAGTTAACATTAGGTACTCAATAAATAATGGTGGAAGGAAAGGAAGAAGGAAGGGAGGGAGGAATAGAAAAGAAGGAAAGAAGGAAGGAATTATACTTTATTTGCATGGATCTGTGCACCTAAAACAGTGAAACTTGTGTGTATGTCTACAAGAATCTACTAAGTATGCATAGTTCTAACAATCATTTAAGATGATATTTAAGGATAAAAAAGAAAATGGGGAAATTTGAAAAAAGAGTCTTTAAAAGTGGTTTGATTCTTAAATGTATACCTTGAAATATGATTTTGAACAAGTCAGAAATTTGGTTAAATCCTGTGTATACCACTCTGTAACTGTTGGTGTGACCTAACCTAACTATCAAGATAAAGTAGCTGATGTTCTCTGGGATCCTTTTAGATATTCTCACATCACGGGCCTTTGTGCTTCTCCTGTTCTATTGTTAAAAATAGACAAGTAAATCCAGATAATTATATTTTACTTTTAGAGCAAGAAAAGAAAGAACATTAGATCTGGAAGTAAACGCTCGGAGTTTGAGCCTTGGTGCTTTCAATTATTACTTTTGTGACGATGTTGGGAAAGACACTTAAATTCCCCAGGCTTAAATCCACCCTTTACTAAAATGAGAATAAAAACACATGTATTATCTTCCTTAGAGAGTGGCAAGACATTCCAAGGAGATAACTCTAAAAGCTCTTTGCAGATTGTAAAACACTGCTCAATTGCAATTGTTATTGTAATCTTTCAATCCAACTTTGTGCCTTTGGTCTGGATTCTGGATGTTTTAACAATTTATTGTAGTGTCAACAAACAATTCAGCTCTAATGATAAGAAAGGCCAGTTTTTACAGAGGAAGAAAATGAATTGTATACCATAGGGTCACACATTTGGAACCTGTTATTTTCAATAATAACATGTTAGGGAAGCATTCATTATCGACTAGAAATAACTTATTTCGGCAGTTAGCTGTAGTAGAGTTCATGCTGAGTGCTAAGATGCTGACATCCAACAGAAAGAGAGCAAATACAGCGAGCTCCATTCTAGCAGAAGACATTCATCAGCATGGTTTATTTGCGAGGCACTGTATTATTTCTTCTCAATCAGTAAGTTCAAAGTAGGCTCTTTTACAGCAGGAGGGGTTGTACAGCCATTTCTCTCCCTCTGCACTGCTCACCTCTTTGCCATTCACAGTGAATCTAAACTATTTTAAGGGCATTTCTCTTTTAACCCACAGGACTGGTTTAATACTCAAAGTCACCCTTAGGTTAGAGGATATAAACTCAGTTATTTGAATCTAGGAGAGTAAACCTGCTTTCATGAAGATCTCTGCTTTAGAGTCAGATAAATGTCTTCAGATGCATTTGCGCCGAGCACAGCCAAAGTATATGAGGCCAGTTAGGAGATTACATTTCTATGTTCCCTTCCCAGTAGAGAAGTTTATCCAGGGACCTATATCCTCTTCATTTCTCAGCGGGAGAAAGAGTATTAAGACTTCGAGCCTAATAAAATGCATAGCAAAGCAATTTCATGGGTAAGACAAGAACTGGGTTTGTGGGGAAAAAATAGCACTAAGTCTGTCCATCAGACTTACTTTAAGAAGGCCGTTGTGCATTGCTATCAAAGATCTTCCTCTGGAAGTAATGTATAAAATGCTGGGATTATCAACAACAACAAAAAGATTGAGCTCGAAGTGAGGAGGAAAATCAGGGTCCCTAAATTATTCCGATAGAAGTAAAAGAGAGAGAGGAGATGCAAGACATTAAGGAATTATTTTCACTGAAAAATTAAATGCTGGAAATGTACAATAGATTTGTCTGTTAATCAGTACTATATAAAATTCAAACTAACAAGAAAAACCCTACAATAACAAAAATGACCAATAACAATACACATAACCATGATTACCATAGGGTGATTTTAATGCACTTTGGACATTTTGATCAGTGGAAAGAGAAATAAATATGTTGAAATATAATATTGAATTTTATGTAATTTAAATGTACAAGTATACAAAATGATTATCTTAAAATTATTTTCTGCCTAACAATATATTTGTAATCTTATCATTAATACATCTATTTTTTTCCCTTTTGCTGAGGAAGATTTGCACTGAGCTAACATCTGTTGCCAATCTTCGTCTTTTTGTATGTGAGCCGCTGCCTCAGCATGGCAAAATGGTGTAGGTCCACACCCAGGAACTGAACCTGGGCCACTGAAGCAGTGTGCCAAACTTGACCACTAGGCAACCCACCAGGGCTGGCCCATAAATCTCCTTTTTGTAGTAAATAAATTATAAATATATGGTTTTGAGATTTCAACAACAAAATAATTTTGTTTAACAAAAGTTTGTAAGTAATTTTTTGTGCCTGATCATTTCCAGTAACTTATAAACTCATCAAAATTTTAACTTGCCAAAAACTTCTAAAAGTCCCTTCAAATTAATTCTAAGAATTTGGCTAATACCATACCAGGTGGTGATCTACAATAAAAATGAGTTTCTAGTAGGTTTAGCCTATTTTGAATATTATTTTTATTCAACAAATAATTATTAAGCCCTAGTGCACAAAGCCTTACCATGGCAAACGTACAGCCAAGTGGATGATTTTTTAATAAAGATATTAGAGAATTTGGAAAAATTGATCCTATCCAGTAGTTAAAATGGCCTGTGATAGTCCCCTACTCCTCCCCACCTAACCCATATAAATCTCTGTTTCCAGATCAAAATACGTTATTTGGGAACAACCTGGTGGTAAAGTTCGTGCGCTCCATTTCAGTGGCCCACCCAGGTTCAGATCCCGGGCATGGACCTACACATGGCTCATTAAGCCATGCTGTGGTGGCATCTCACATACAAAATAGAGGAAGATTGGCACAGATGTTAGCTCAGTGACAGTCTTCTTCAAGTGAAAAAGAGGAGGATTGGCAATGGATGTTAGCTCAGGGCCAATCTTCCTCACCAAAAAAAAAAAAATGTTGTTTGGAAGCTTTTAGAAATTAAATTCACTCCACATAGTTTAATTCTTTTTTCCGTGGTAATATTCTGTGTCTTCTTGGGAATGTAGTGTACCATGTGGACATTCAGACTGATATGAGATAATAGAGGTTCAGTCTTGGTTCTACCACCTACTGGTTACATGACTTGACTAGTTCTCATGAAAATCAAAGACACTGACACCTTTGTTATAAGGATTTAATGGTGCAGAGCACTTAGTACATAAACCAGCATATAGTGTGGAGTTACTAAGTATCAGTCTTATTATGGATAGTGATGTTTTAAAAATTCTAATATGTATAATGTTTGATGACTAATATATAAATCTGATCTTGCTTTTCTTTTTTTAAGTAATTATTCCAAGGCAATTTATTTTATATGTTTCACTCTTGATTTTTATGTTTCCCTAACTCCCACAGCACCCACAAAAAGAGCCCGCTCAGCTTTTGGCTATGCCTTCAGTGAGTAGCATGTCATATTGTTAAGCTGACTGATTGTTATCCATGTGTAAATTATCCCAGAAAACAATTCAGCTTTAGTTTCGAGGCCCCTGGGGTGGCATAGATATTTTATCTTTTCAAATGGGAGTAATGGTCAAAACAATGGTCTGGACTTCCTTGAAAAGTCTGCCGTGTGTTCTTCAATTATATCAAAGTGTCTGCAAAGTGCTATGGCACTGGTCCAGACCAGAAAATACTCGACCCTGTGCAACCATAGTGATCTCAATCAATTCCTCTTCCTCTTCAAGCCACTCCTTGGCATAAGGCAGTCATAAGTTTTGATGGATTGTTTTTCTCTTCACGTTATGGAGAGTCTTAGTGAAAAGAATAACAGCCTCATTGCAGTGGTAACCTCCTGTTTGCTGCCAAGGGGATTTGAATAGAATGAATCACACAGGAAGCTTCTCGATTTAGCTTCACGATTAAGCCAATTATCACAGTTTAACATTTTAGAGACATTGATGTGTGACCCAAGTCTATCTAATCAGGCTGGATCTTAGAACTTTTTCTAGGAACTCTGGGATAAGACTCTCATCTCTCCCCTGGAGTTGATAATTCCAGTTTGTGAGGTTTAAAACTGCTGTATTGCAGTGGCAAGTGCTTAGAAATTCCAACGGGTCATTAAGTGAAGCCTGAGGATTAGGCATTATCAGAGGAAACAGAGCTGTAAGATGAATTTGGTTGGCATCTTTGAGTCACTGATAAAGATCTCTTGGGAACTAGAGACCCCGTGATAGCACTGCAGCCTTATTCTCTAATTATTCAAAGCTTATTCACTGTTAAGACTTGCCAGGTCATCAACTGCTGTGTATGTATGGTCAACTAATGTCAGGTTATAAATCAGCCATAAAAATGGCTTAAAACAACAACCATCTATTCTTGTTCATCCTTAAGTAGCTCAGCAAGTTGGATGGTCTTGGCTGTGCTCAGGTGAGCAAGTCTGCTTCAAGATGGGGGTATTGAGCTGGGCTTGGTTTCTCACTAAGAGTTGGACTCAGGTCTGTTCCACGCATGTTCCCTCTAGAGCCCAGGCTAAAGGAACAATAGTTTCCTATGACAAAGTCTTGTGATGAAGAGGTACAAGACAGCAAGACCAATCACACAAGTACAATAGAAGGCTCTGCTTGTATACTTCTGTATTTGACTGCAGAAGGTACCTAAGTGTGCTTTCAGTGGATGATGTGGGCTGAGGAACTCCTTGATATAGTTAGCTCATTAGAATTCATAAGAATCGAAATCTTAATGTCTGGATTCTATTCCCAGTGTAGCCACTTATTTTATGATCTGGAGCAAGCCATTTTACCTCTTTAGAACTTTTCCCTCCCCTCTGAAATGGAATTAGCAAAACACCCAGTCAAAAGGTTGTGAAGAGATAATAAAATAATGTAGGTGGAAGGAGAAGAACGTACCCCAATTGCTCTGTGTAAAGGAATGAATAACCCTAAATATCTAATAAAATAATGTAGGTGGAAGGAGAAGAATGTACCCCAATTGCTCTGTGTAAAGGAATGAATAACCCTAAATATCTAAAGTATGGAAGAAGCCAGGCTTTCTGTTATTGGAAAATCAAGATATAAGAGAATTACTGTTCTTTCTAAAAAATAAATAAAAATGGTGAGGCAGTACAAGGAAGGAGGATTATCATTGGTTGTCTATCTCCACAGAACTAGACATCATGCTAGACAGTGTGTATTATCTCATTGAATCCTCACCTTTTTCAAGATAGAAAAAAGGAAAGAAAGGAATATTTATTGAGGTATAGTACTAACAAAATTCTCAACAGCCAGTTTTACCTTAGAGGCACATGGTTCAATCGAGAGTCAGTTTGTAAAAGAACAGAGGTTCCAGAATTTTTGAATAGCATTTCTCATTTCCTTGAGCTTGCATCACACTTCTGCCACTAATTGGCTCTTCTCTCCTTAGAAAGTGAGTCAATCTCTCTGGACTTTCTTTTGGGTAAAAATGAAATAAATTATATTTATTGCAACACTCCACAAGAGTTGTAGAATAAAAGTAGTGTGTGCTGTTAAGTGGCACAGAGTTAATTCTTAATTAGATACCCTTCTGATTTTACTTAATTTATCTCTGATAACCAAAACCTAAGCATGAATTTGTGTTCCTCATTTTCCTGTCCCTCTATAAGTAGCTATGTAGTTGCAGAAGGAATTTGATCTGGAACAAAGATGTCTTGTGAAACACAGCAAATGTGTGAGCTACAGTCTTCCTTCTTTAGACAACTATAATTCTCCCCACCCAAAAAAGAGGGGGGAGAGTAGAAATTGATGAGGATTTTTAGGCTGCTTAATTTTAAAGGAGGAGTTTTAGGCTGGTTACTTTTAAAACTACAGATGAGAAGCAGGCTCCAAGGAGTGGAATTTGCTTGTCCCTTTGTTGGGAAAGATTTACATTTCTAAGGAAAACCTCTATCTGTGAAGATGCCTCCCTCTCTGTGCCAGGTAAAAGGGGATGGCCTTATCTCTAGAAACTCTTAATCAATGCCAGAGGCAAGAACTTAAGTTGTTTACTGTCTGGCAACCTCATGTAACTGACCACCCCCCTCCCCCCCAAATCCTCCTTTGCCTTTAGCTGAGGATAATATTCAAGCAGTGACTTCTGCCATTTACTCAATCCAGTTTGATTCTTATCTAAAAGTTGTGGGACCGCCAAATAGCCGGACCCTACGGGCACTGATACCGTTTTAACTTTTTTACATATTCTTTGTCTTGTAAAGAGATAACTCACATACCTATGCCTTAAATTTAGCTCTAACCCTCAACTTGGGGCAGCAGAAGCTCTGACTGCCCATGGGTCCTGTCCCGATGCTATTCTATTCTCTAAATAAAAGAGCACTACTGCCAGTTCTTAAGAGTCTAAGAAATCTTTCTTTCGACTCTGGCTCACTGACCCCGCATCAGAAATGGACTATGAACCACCTATAGACAGCCTATAATTGATCAAGGCAAGAGAAGAAGAAAAATATATAATATGTATCATATTATCTTCTTTCTTTCACTGCATTTCTCTAGATTACTAAAGTGTAATTTGTACATTTTCCCCCTAATATTCTTGAATGAAGAGATAAAACCAAGCTTATAAGGCTTTTAAGCACTGTCAAAAAACCCGGAAATATATAAAGCATATTATTTTACCCAAACAAATCCTGCTTGTTGACAAAAGCAAATATTTTCTTAGCTCTAATAAAATGTTCAAAAATAAGATAACGTCACAAATATTTCTACTGTAGAAAGCACTTCCCATGAACTGCAGATCACTTCACCCTTCTCCTTCCCTGGAGAAGGTAGCATAACTAGTGGTTAAATCCTGGCGTCAGCAGTTGTACAAGTCAGGGCGAGTCAGTACTAGCTACCACGTAGAAAAACACTGAGATCACAGCACACTGACACATAAAATTTTATTTCTCTCTCAAGAAAATCCACGCCATCCAGTGGGAGCCCTCCTCCAACTAGTTAGTGTGCCTGGTTGGAAGTGATGACACTCACCTTCTCTCATATCCTGATTTTCCAGAACTTAGTCATGTGACCCAGTCTAATTTTAAAGACAACTGGGAAATCCAGGAAAACTGTGTTATTTCATGAGCACTAATTGTCTTTGCCACAGGAGTAAAACACACTTGGCTTGACTTCTAGTTTACCATATACTAACCGTGAGATCTTGGGCAATTACCAATCACCCCCAAGTCTTAGGTTTCTCAACTGTGAAATGGGGATAATTGCTGTTGCTTCTTTGGAATGTCTTGAGAGTCAGACAAGATATTGCAAGAAAGAGCTTATCCCAGTGCTTATCACAAAATAAGCTCTAAATAATTGGCAGTTGTGATTATCATGCTTACAGTTAAACATTTGGTTCATTATTATGAAGATGTAGGTGCTTCTCAACTAAAAACTTTGCAAGGGTAAGCCCTAGAGCGAGATAGAGAGAGTAAACAGCAGTGTAAAAGTGGGGGAACTACTTTGGATCCAATGGCCAATGAATGCCACTCTGTTGAAATGACATTTAAGCTAAGACTCAAAGAATGGGAATGGTAGGAAAAGAGCCTTCCAGGCCAATGACAAATATATGCAAAGGCCCTGAGGCAAGAAACAGCTCAGTATCTTGGAGGAATTGAACCAAGAACAGAGTTGTTAAAGCTCAGTGAGACAGATAGAGGGGCATAGATAGCTAGGTAAAGTGGCACAGAATATTTCAGGAGAGGTAGGCAGTACCCAGAGCACAGAAACTGAAGCTCAAGGGCTTAGTAGCTAGTTGACACTTTCACAGTAAATAGGAAGCCTCCTAGACTTGCGATCTTTACACTCCATCGTGTTTTCTTCTTAGAGTTACGGGCAGAATAAAAAGCCTCTGTTTATATATGATAGAGCTTATGAAATGCTTTTACAAGTATATTCTTCAGTTCTCAAAACAACCCTCTGAGGTCACTAAGGCAGATAATAATCCATCAAAACACATGAGAAATGTATGCTCAGAGATGTTGACTAAAATATACAAGATCATATAGCTACTAAGTGGTGCAACAATGGTGTAAAAGGAGTAAAATTCATACTAGCTTCGAGGTGGGATAAAGACAAAGAAGTATCAGCAAATGCCTCTATTTTTAAGAGCTGATCTGCTAGAAGAATAGGAAGATGTCAACCCATGAAAAATATTCTTAAAAAGTAATAATATCCAAGATGGAAAGGACATAGTAAATACATATTATCATTTTATTTTAAGATTATAATGGGTCGGTCTAAGGCAAATGAAAGTATGCATTAATTACTGAATCATTTGTTAACTATGAAATCACCTACCAGTTTTGCTTAAAAGAGAGAGCATTTACAGCAAGTGGTGACTAATATCTCATCTGGCCTATTCAGATGACCTAATTTTATAGATAGATAGATAGATAGATAGATAGATAGATAGATAGATATAGACATGCAAAAATTTATATGTATATATGTATATGTATACATTTATATGTATAAATATATACACACATATTTCTCCTGGCCAGTGCTTTAATAGAAATTTTTAAGCCCATCTAAAGCTGTGATAGACAATTTATTTTTTGGGGAGTGATAGAAACTTTACTTTTTCTAAATTGTCACCATATAAATTTCAGTAAAAATTAAATTAGTTGTACACGATGTGGGCTCTGCGAGCCAAGGAGTCAAGAGAAAGATTTCTTGGACTCTCAAGGTCTGGTATCAGTGCTCTTTTATTCAGAGAATAGCATGGGGACAGGACCCATGGGCAGTGAAGGGATGCAGGCATGTGACAGGGCTTATTTTTACTAGACAAAGGAAGATGATGTAAAAAGTCATTAAAATGGTATCGGTACAGGTGGGGTTTAGTTATTGTGTGATCATATAACTTTAAATATGAATCAGGTCATATAGATTGGCATGCAGGCGAGGACGCCATGGGTTTCTCTCTCTGGGGCAGCCTTGATCCACATCAGTACAGATGCTAGAAACTCAAAATGATTTAAGTTTTTGGATTAATTACATTAAGAAGATTCTGCATACACGTGTTAGATATACAAAAAAGAGAAGCAAAGTAGAATTGGGAGCTCCATGAGAATAGAGACACTGCTTTACTTAGTTCTATCCTTACAGTGAACCATATGTCTGATACATCTCAAGGGCTAATAACTAATTGATGAGAGAATTATTGACATATAAAAGACAAGATTGTGATATTTCTGTATAAAATTACCAGCTGCAGATACTATTCAAGATGATTTTGCAGGTTACTTGATGCCTAGTCAGCAGTGATTTTTTTTATTTTACACTGCATAAGTATTTTCAAACACAAAGTTATCTAAGTTTTGCCATTAGGTGATGTAATGAAAGACGTCTGAGCTTCTGATTCAGTCAGCCCCAGGGTTGGGTTTCACAACTTCCAGGATCTTGACTTTGAGCACATTGTTAAACTTGTGAAACTCAGTTTTCCTCTCTGTAAAGTAAAATTAACACATCTACATCCCATAATTGTGTCAGACACCTTATCAGGTACTAGAAGTACATATCATCCACGTGGGACTTAAATTGCAATTAGATTTAAGATTATAGTACAGGTAAAGGATATTGCAAAATACCTTACATGCAGTAGAAGTCTAGAACGGAATATCTTCCTGCCTCTTACTGCCACATGAGCCATGCCTGGAGATATATTTGGTTATTCTAGAACTTCTTTGGAATTAACAAACTGGACATCCATCATGTTGCCAATATATAAGAGGTCTCACATGTAATCATGCTTTGAGTTAAAATTTAAGAGGAAAAAATGGCTACATATTGCCCTTTCTAGGGACATAAAGGTCATTGTTAGAAAATAGGACATTACAAAGTCTTAATATGGACAATAGTCTTTGCCATCCTACAGAACATTTTTCTGAATGGCACAAATAATGCTTTTTACATAAACAAAAGTTACACAAGATCAATCATAGTTCGGAACTTCTGTCTCACCTACAAAATCAGGTGAAGATTTAACTTTACCAGTAAAACTGTAAACATCAGAGCACAGCACTGAGCAACAGGGCAGTCAGGGAAGGCCAGCAACAATTACACACGTAAAGTTGGGCCTGAGTGTCTAGTTCACCTGAGGGGAAAGAACATAAAAAGTTTCTCACCTGAAAAGGATTTTTAAACGAAAGTTGACAATAGCTGGCAAAATGCATTTAGTATTAATCAAGCCCCAAACTTTTGAAATTGTTTGATATGTTTGATGAATCCAAAACACTGGTAAGGTCACCACTCCTTTCTTCCCCCATGACATTGGTATTTACTGGAAAATTCTCATTCAAGTAATAAACAATTATGACACTGTTGACATCCACCCTCTGGAAAATGCAGTGCAGTTGTAGCCCCTCTTTTGCCCCAGCCCCCTTGGAGCTTAGAAATTTGTCTTTATGTTGAAGGAAAAAGCCTTCCAGAACCAAGTTAAATGATAGTGAAGAATATTGCCAAATTACAGAGTATACACATCTATGCACTCATGCATTCATTCATTTATTATTCACTTATTTACCTGTCCACTCATCCATCTTTTTATGTGCATTCATCATCAAACATTTATTTAACATCTTCTGTCACCAGTAACCACTCTAGATATTGGACTAAAATGATCCCTCCTCTCCTGAAACTAAAAACTCTAGATGGGGAGAACTGAAAATAAATTAATAAATCAACAGAACATTGAAAATTAGTTCAAATTTGTGTAGGAACCTAACAGGGGACTGAAAATCAAACAAATTGGGGCATCCAGCAGCAGCAGAGGGGAGTTCTTTAAATAAGCGGTTGGGGACGCCCCTTTAAGGAGATAGTATTTAAGATGAGACCTGTTGAATTAAAAAAAAAAAAACAGTCAAACAATGGGTCAGGAAAAGAGCATTTTCATTGGAGGAAGTTGGTTATTCAAAGTGCTTGAGTTGGGTAAAGGGGAGAACATCCATGTAATTGAAGTACGAATAACAATGGGACAGTGACTCTAGGCAAGATGGCAATGAAAGTTAGGGGTTAGGTTTATCAGAACGCTGTAGGCAGTGATAAGACATTTGGATTTTATTCCAATTCCGTGGATAAGTGTAAGCAGTGGAATAGAATGATAGGATTTCCATTTTCAAAATATTACTTGGGCTGCTGTGTGTAGAGTGTGGGTTTATGAGAGGCCAGGGCGGAAGCTGGGAATCCAGGCAGGAGCTCCTGCAAGAGTCCAGGAAAGTAATGATACTGACCAGGATGTGATGATCGGGGTGCTGTTAAAGAGTTTCATTTAGAATACAGATAGAACAACCCAAATTGGCATCATAATTGATAAAGTCTTGGGATTAATCTTTTCTAATTGTTGCATTTTATCTGTGTGGAATGGAAGCCCAGAGAGTTGATGTCATGGCCAAGGTCACAAAGCTGGTTCATGGAGAGCTATGGCTCTGCTACTCTGGTTTCCAATTTAGGCTTAAATTCTGGTGAATAGATTCAAACAAGAAAACTGGTTGTTCTGCCATAACTAACCTTGCTAAGGTATGTTGACAACAGAGGTAGAATTTAAATTCTCATCATTTAATTAATATGATGATGATGATGATGATGATGATAGGAGCATGCTTTTAATTGCTGGTTATCATATGCCAGATTCTGTGCTAAGTCCTTCTTATCTAACCCACACAATTCTATGAAAAAGATACTAATAGTTGGTCCATTCCACACACTAGGTAACAAAGGCTGAGAGAGGTTTAGTAAGTAGGCTAAATTCACAGAGTTTGTGAGTATAAGATCCACATATATTTCATTCTAAAGAATACAATGTTTGCTAATAATGAAAATATTTATTGTTATTTATAATTGTATTAAAAATCAAACAGTATATTTGATTATGAAAGAAAGTCTAAAAGTCACCTAGATCTCACAACCCTGAAATAAGCCCCCAAGATATTTTGATAGCTTTCTTTCATGCTTTTCTTTATTTATTCACATGCACATAAGTAGTTTAAATTAATTATATAATATTTGCTATCTTTCTGTCATGGAAAGTTTATATTTAATCAGTCATTTTACATTGTTCTTTCTTATCACGTCACCTTTTTTGTCTGACAGTAAAACAAAATTAGGAACCTAGTTTCTGTTCTTCCTTGTCTTTTTCATGTTAATTTAACAAATTACACACATAGGCGTGCACACACACACATACAATTATTTCCAAGGCTCACGGGTAGATTGCGTTGTCAGTGTTGCAGTCATGGGTCACAGGGAAGCTGAGGGGTAGTTTTACTTAAGCTGGACATAAGGTCTTGGGGATACACATATGCCTGTGGATGCCTCTGTAATACAGACTGAAGCCAGAGTTGGGAGGATGGTGAGCGTGCCCCAAACCCCAGGGCCGGCTGTCTCCAGGCCATCATTTCTCATTACAGAACTCCACAAAGTCAGAGAAGTCTGAATTCATACCTAAACTACCAGTGTATTATAAACATATTTTTTCAAAGTCAGAGGAAAGAAGAAATTCTTTTCAAACACTTTTTAAACATGATTTATAACTTTTAAATATTTTAGATCTCTAATTTTACTCTTTCTTTATTCATACTCCTCAAATATTAAGCTCAAGCCTGATCACGTGATCTTTTAGAACCTATAAACATTGAGTGCAAAAGATGAAGTAGTATTATATTAGGTCTTTTTAAGCTGGTATTCACTCTTATTAGTATTTTATACCCTAGGAATTAACAAAATGCACAACTCAGAAGATCTAAAATCTAAAACATATGTTGAATTATTCACGTAACAGTACTATAACCTATAAATTCTTAAAAGGTAACTATTTTATTGTATTTTCCAGTCTATATCTCCTGATAGTAGTCAAACTCATGCTTGCACTTTAAAAAAATAATATGTATATAGGCTATGTCAAAATAAGTAATCCACTGAGGGGGAAAAGTAATCAAATCATCTGTTTTGAACTTTCTCACTGTACTCTGGTGATACATATACTTTCAGATATTTACAGTTGTAGCACTAAAAATATAAATAATCTTGAAGTTCAATTCTAGTTCACAGACTTAAAAGGCAAAAAAATTAGTTGCGGGGCTGGCCTCGTGGCCAAGTAGTTTGTGTGCTCCGCTTCTGTGGCCCAGAGTTTCACTGATTCGGATCCTGGGTGCAGACATGGCACTGCTCATCAGGCCATGCTGAGGCAGTGTCTCACACAGCACAACCAGAAGGACCTACAACTAGAATATACAACTATGTGCTGGGAGGCTTTGGAGAGAAGAAGAAAAACAAACAATCCCACAACTAGAAGGACCTGCAACTAAGATATACAACTGTGTACAGGGGGGATTTGGGGAGATAAAGCAGAAAAAAAAAAAAGAAAAACAAACCAAAAAAAGATAGCAACAGATGTTAGCTCATGTGCCAATCTTTAAAAATAAGAAAAAAATCAGAAGCGAAACCATTTTGCTTTTTTCCTAACCAATTATATTCCAGGATGCCAAAAAGCAAAACAACAGTCACTAGTGCAAAAACTTGGTTTAAATTCCACCTATTCCTCATGTAGGTGCACCTGAAAAGCTAAGATGTACAACAAGGAAAATGGCAAATATTTTAGATGGAATTTCCAGAAGAAAATGGTTTGGAGTTTGAGAGTTCAATAAAGTAGAATTGAAGCTTTTGTGTTCTTCTTTTAAAACAAATTGTTCTATTCTCTGACTCTGGGTATACATATATTAGAGTCAGAATAAACTAAATCCTTTCCTTTTTATCACTTTTCCAAATTCTTTGCTGTGATTAACAGTCACGTACTGTGTAAGACTTAACGTCTATTCATGGTGCTAAGCTAAGCCAGTGCTTAATGCTATTATCAACACTGATGTTCAAATAAACTTAGAGCCATTTGTTTTAAATGACTTCTTGTGGATCACTTAACTCAACTGTTGACAAACATAGTAGAGCTAATGTATAGCTCCTGAAGCTTCTCCCTGCACAATTATCTAGAAGACCTTGATATCAATCTTCTTTATTGTGTCATTTTGTGAAGCAAAGTGTAGTCAATGGTTCTGAGAAATTCTGCTACTCCTAACAAATAGCAATACAGCTAAAAACTTCTAAAGCTGTTATTTACACAGTTTGGGGGCATCTTTGTCCCCTCAAATCACAGAATGAGTTCACCAAAAGGTAACAGATGATGGCTAGGAGAATCACGGTGCAGGAACAAATGGTGCAGAGTTCTGAGAGACTGCATTTGCTGGCGAGCTTCGTGCGTTGTGTCTATGAATTGTGTATCCATTACAAGGAAGCAATTTTGTCACTTGCTACCTCTCCCTCTTTCTCTTATCAAATATCAAAACAAGTATGAAATACATCATGTGGAATTTTGTGAAAATCATGCTGCAATGCATCCAGAACAGCATTACCTAGAGAGCTTCTTAAAAGTATTAATATCTAGAATCCACCCTTGATGATTTTGAGCTGGTCAATTTTGAGAGGAGTCCAGGAATCCATATCTTTGATAAATAACCCAGATGATTCTTATGCCTCCAGCGTGAGGGCTGGCTTTTGAAAACAGTAGTCTAGATGACCTCATAAATAACCCCTGGAAAAGCACAGAGACGCACTGCTCACACAGTTTGGCTTCATTGCCCATAATAGGAATTCAATACTTAAAGTCTCTAAATTGGTCATTTGCTCAAACTGCTCAAGTTGTGAAAAATCTGTAAAACCTAGCATGTTTGAAAATTGCTGCATCATTTGCAGTTTCTATATTTTAAAACATATCATTTTAAGCATTCACCCTCAAACACCTTCTGATTCAAGCCTCATTAGGAATTTTCTCTTATGCTGTGGCTACTGTGATGAGCTTTATTTCCCCATGTCTGAATTAGTTTTTTAAGAGACTGAATATCATTATGAAATGAGAAAATATGAATCAATGCAGAAGAAAAAATTCTTTTTCTCTTCCCTTCAATGTGTGGTAATATGCTTTCAGTATGCGTGAAAGCCTGATAAATAAATTAAAAGACAATTTCTAAATTGTGTATTGATTTTTATGCAACATAAAATAAGGCCATGTATCTGATGGAGAGTAATGTAAAGGGCATAAATCTTTTTTAAAAAGTGAAAACTAATAAAATGAAACAAAATTTAAAAACATAGCACCATATAGTAAAATTTACTAGTGGCCATTTTCTCTAGATCCTGAGAACATTAACTACTTTTAAATAATTATTAACAGAATAAACACAAAGTCATTACAAGCTTTAGTCATTTCTCTAAAACACAGGCTGCCATTTAATTTAAACAGTGAATATCCTGGGAGCATACAATTCATAATGTAGTATGTTCTATTTCAAAAACTCATTAAATTTCCATTGATGACGTTTGCAAAGTTCATGGCAGGTTTTCTGTTTAGTTTTCTTTTTAACACCTTCCCCCAAGAGAAGTCACCCATGGGTAAAGCCATGCCCACAACCCAAACATTGCTATGTAAAACAATTAGAATTACATATGAAAGTAACTTATTACCATGGAGTTTCTGCCTAACACAAACTGAGAGCAAAAGATAGGCGATTGCTTAGCAAGAAAGACAAGCTACACTGTAGACATAGTCATCCACATCTTTTGCATATTTTAAAAGATTAATGTTCGATTTTTTTTTGAAATTAGGGCCCATCTTTAGTCATTAGGCACCCAAACCGCACACTGACCCCATGGGTGATTGAATTGGTTAGGTTTTCATCCTGACTGGTCAATTCCATATATTTCTGTTTGTTTACTATTTGAATATATCCTGCTCATTTGTGAGCTTCGACATAGGAACGTGATTGTACTTTCTCTGCCATTCCAACCTTGTTGCTTACGGTGGTGTCCAAGGATGACTTTCTTTTAAACTCACAGATCACATATTTACTAAGACTAGAAATGCTGTTGGACAGTAAAGTACAGGAGTTATTTTTCAGTGAAAACTGTAAACCTAGCTTTTTTCAGGGTGACGACCAATATATAATAGCAAGAATAGGAAAATAAAAGAGGCTTTCAAAGTGCTGAAGCAGTTGATTGGGTCACTTGGAAAGTAAAGGTCCTTCTAGCCAGAGAACCTTGATCATCTGAGGGCATTCCCCTCATCACACAGATAAGGAAACTGGTGCAGAGAGATTTCAAGGCATTAGGATCTCCTAGTTTAACACAGAATTAGGAATGTGATATAATTCATGCAAATGATAGGTACTCTATAATAAGTACACGTGGTGGATGGATGAAAACAGCAAGACCTTCTAAAGAAGGGAGGTTTCTACTCTACAAGTGGTTCTCAAACTTGTTTTCCCTCATGTGACATACGTCAGAGATAACATTCACCTTGTGACCTACATTCACTACAGTGTGCTACACTGATAAGCATCATGTTATACAAAATTCCCAGGAGCCCAAATTTAATTCCAACTCATTTCTTCCTCAACCCAAGTTACTGAGCTTCATATCATTGTGACATAATATCATTTTTGAGAACTATTATACTACTTAATGGTACTAAAATGATGAACTAACTCAAAGTTAGGTGCCTAAGGAGTTGCTTTTATGAAATTGGAGTAATGCATTGTCATAAAAAAGAATTAATTAGCATAAACTATTACTTTTTGCTTGTAGATGTTATTTCTAAACTTTAAATCCACACCCCTCTACTCTGGTGGTTTCTTAAGGAAGATATTTTGTGCAATAAGGGATGTATGAGTCTAAGGTATTTCCTTAGATCTAGATCCAGTGCACATGGCTTTGGGGCTATCATCATTCATCACAGCAAACAATGAGTAGAGCTATCAATAAAGCTTGCTTTATTCCACAAAATTTGTGAACCTGAGATTTGAAGTATAAGTTGTAATTAGGATAAAAGCAGATTATTTTCTAATAATTATAAAAGCAACACCTTGAAAATATTCAGAAAAATATTTCTAGAGAAAATGCCCAAAACATCATTAAATTAAAATTTAATAACTGGTTATCTATATAATTAAATTTACTGAACCTAACCTGAGGTAGTTCTATAGGCTCATTGTGCCATTAAGTTGTCTTTGGTTAACTTTCAAGCTTAGTAACTGGTAAATTGATCTAACATAATTATGTTTACTTAATTGATATAAAAGTGTAAAAAGTCAGAGATAAAGTGATTTCATTAAGATGTAAATAAAATTGCATTTATCACTTGTATGTGCATGTGTGCACATATACACATATAATTGATATACACATGTTAAAACATTTAAGTAATATAGAATTCAGAAATATATGAAGAAATGCATAAAGAACAAGTCAATGTCCTGTTTCAATCCCATTTCACAGTGAGCATTGCTCACTGGTATCATCTTCTGAGAATAAGAAAATAGCAATCAGAACTTTCTCAACATGCAGACTTACAGCTAGAAATAATTCTGAAGAAACATTACTTCTAAAGCAATCAGTCTACATTACCAGTCATAGAATTTTGCTTCACCAAAGATCTATAGTAGAAAAAAGGAAGCGGACATACCTCCATTCATACTTTCATTAAGCACTTGTCCATTGTTAATTCCCTTAGATTTGACCATCGGACTAATCCATAAATAAAAGGAAATGGGCTTCCTGTTAGAGTCTTCCCTCAGAATATCTGATTTCCAGGAATAGATTACTGTCAGGAATCTAGAAATACCGGATATGTAAACCTAGGGATTATCACAAAGTAACGTATAATTTACATAGTGTTTCTATCAACCCACTACTTATTTAAAATTTCAAAGTCAAGTTTAAGTCAGGTTTTAAATTGTCATATATATTTTATACTGTAATGTGATAATGAGATTGTAAATAATCTGATAAAATTATATACTAATCTGCACTGGTGACTGAAGAAAATTAATTTAGATTTTGAATAACAACTAATTTCTATTTTATATCTATAATTCAGTCTTTTAAATTTAAAAACTATATTAATACTATATGATAAAACTTCAGTATACAATATATCTGTATATATTTTATTTACTATTTCAGAGATAAATTATGTAGTACTTCACACAATATTTGTGGCGATACCATGCTTAGCCAGTATCTGCATTACGTCAAACAAGCAATGAAATAGTAGATAATGTGGGTCAAAATTTCAACATCCCAGATGCTCTACTTAGTAACAGTAAGACTAGGCAAGTTGCATTATTTGTCAGTATAATATGGTTGAGATAATAAGAGTGCCTAATACACAGGGTCGTTTTGGTTGAAACTGTAAAACAATTTATACAACAGTTAGCTATTATTGCAAATTGCTGGCTGTCCAAGTGAATGATGTTTTTTAGCTCTGATTTTTTTTAACATAATTTTCCTTGTCTGTGCAATAGAGATAATATAACCCACCTTGAAGAGCTGTTGTGATGATTAAATACACAAATGAACATTACTTTTTTAGCATAAAATCTGAAACAGAGCAAATCCTTTATAAACGTGATATTTTATTTTTAATAATGTCATTGTGAAAATCCAGTGTACTAGATTTTTCATTGTCAAACAGATTGAAAAGGCCTTTCTTCAGCCGTTTTTACTCAGAAATAACCCACGGATGGCTTTTGCTATGTGAGAACAAACCATGCCCTGGGTCAGATTCTGACACAGAAATGTCACAGGGAATCTTCACTAAATAAGACACACCTTAACCCACAGGGACAGGGAAATGCTGGAAAGGATAGACAAGACCACTTAAAACCGACCAACAAAAGCAAAACAAAATAAACTGGCATGAAGCTGTAACAGTAAACTTTTAAGAACACAGTTATTATTATTATTTAATTTCTCTCTCCAATTCACTGGTTAAATATATTTGCCTCTGAATACTGGTGCTCGGCTCTTGCCTTAAGAGAATTATACTCCTCTTTTCCCTAAATGCTTCATTTTGATCTAAGATGTGAATATATTCCCAGGCTGCATTTTCAAAGAGGGCATTAGAAGGAGTCATTTATTCTATTGATAAGGAGATTAATTGTAAAACTCATTTTTTCTATCAATACCAAGTGACAGCCATTTTGCAGAGACATGGTGACAGATGTGAGGCGACACCTACAGAATTATAACCGAGTTTCTACCTAGTATTACACCTATTGCAGGCAGCAAATAAAATTTTATCATATGAAAGGCTAGCATCAGATTATACCAGCCTTTTAGTAAATATAGTTCATAATGTACCTTTAGCTGTAAATATTTATCATTACTAATTGCGTGCTTATTTAATCTTTAGTTTAGAAAGCCAAACACATTGTAAGGAAGCTATTGTAGTAGGCAGTGGACAAAAGAATGAATATATCTGTCCCAACTCAGCTCTTAATCTGTGTGATCTTGGATATAACACATTTCTCTGTGGTTATTCATTCCATGGGTAGCTTTGTCTTCTATAGCATTAGGGCATCTGAGTAGAGGGACAATGAAGTCTTGTTTAACTTCGGCATTTTGTTATTTGGTGAAGCTGGGCACTGCGGAACAGTCAATGTGATTCAGCTTTAATGAGTAAGTATTGAGTGCATACTATGTGCCAAGCATGATATGTACTAAAAATAGGGGAAACAAACATGTGGAGTGGTCAGCAGAAAATGTATGAACTATACTGTGAACTCTGAGGGTACGTGTACACTCTGATGGATGTAACAGTGCACAGCCCAGGGTCTCTGTATTATTTGGTTGAAGGGAATTAATATATGTTGGATGAATAAATGAATGAAATAATATATTTTATTATGTTTATTTCCAATTTTTTGTCATGACTGAAAAATTCCATAAATCACCAATATCAAGTAAATTAAGAGAAATTTTCAGAAGTGGCTCAATAATGGAACAGAATTTTGGACCTACTTTTCTCTTTTTTTGTTGAATTATAATTGACTTACAATACTATATTAGTTTCAGATGTACAACATAGTGACTCGATATTTTGATACATTATGAAATGATCATCATAAGTACAACCACCATCTGTCACCACACCAAGTTATTACAATATTATTGGTGATATTCCCCATGCTGTACACAACATCCTAGTGACCCATTTATTTTACAACTGGAAGTTTGTAGCTCTTAATCCCCTTTATCTATTTCGCCTGTTCCCCTACTCCCTCCCCTCTAGCAACCACCAGTCTGTTCTCTATATCTATGAGTCTATTTCTATTTTGTTTGTTTCTTCTTTTGTTTTGTTTTTTAGGATCTAATTTTCAGGGCAACTGCAAAGGAAAGAACCAAATGTTCCACCAGTGAAAGTCACTGTGGAAACAGACGTTGTTGTCAGGAGTGACAGGGGAGATTTTATGACAAAGAGTTTTAGCCACCCTTCTGAATTTGCAGCCACACTCATGCCTTTTAAGATCGATATCAATGGCCTAATGACTCCTTATGTTGTAAAGACACGTGTAACTCTTATTTTTGAGGAAATGAAGATTTAAATCACTTGCTAAACGTTTCAAAACTTTTATCATTGACATTATGGTACTCTTTATATTAAATTTAAATTTGCTACAAAAGATATTTCTTTTCTGTACTATCTATTACATATCTATGAGGCAGGATGGTACAGAGGAGATATCTGATACAGGCCTTTTGAGACTTGGATCTAAATCCTGGAAAATATACTTAATGAAATCATTTATGAAAGTCATAGTTCATAACAGGTGCTCAAAAATGGTTAAACTCAAAATCTCCAAGATGGGAGTTCTAAAAAAGAAACAAAAGATGATGGTCAATACTACACAGAACATTTCTCTCTACTCCATTTGTTAAACAGTTAAAAGGTCTGCCTTGATCTTTCCTTTTTTAAAAGATCTATTCTATGTTAGGAATTAACATGAGTTATGGAGAAAATATGCCCACCAAAAGGGTTAGACACTCATCACATCAGTGACAATTTATAAAATGCACAAAGAAAGGATGATTAAGTCTCTTAGAATCTTCAAAATTCCCTTGCTAATTTTATTCTTAGGAAAAAGAAAATTTGATAAGCTTTTCCAATTTCTATCTATCATAGATGCTTGAAGAATTTGACTCCTAATATTGGTTAAGATCGTTAACTTACTAGTTGGTGCTGAGATTTTTCCACATGCAAATCTTGAATCCAAGTCATTTGTGCTGATCGCCCTGTGTGAATCTGACCTTGAACTATAACTTTAATGCAAGAGCAGCAGTTGTCACCTTGTGAGGCAAGCAGGACAAATTTCTTGTCTATAGTTCAGGTCAGCACTGTCACCTGAGCTTTGAGACTGCACGTGATTCATTATGAATGCTGTCAGAGAAGCACAGTGTCCAGGCCCAAAAGCCTTAGGCAATGATTTGTGCTTGGTTCAGCAGGCCAAATACAGTCCACATGCTTGAGGCTCTTCCTAGGGCACAGGGACATTTTAAGAGATTTCTAAATCTTGTAGAAATTTAGAGCCCAGAGGGCATGAGTCATTACATATTCAACTGCCTTATCATGAAAAACAGAATCTTGAAGCTAAGAAAGTTTAGTATTAGCTCCAAGTCACATGGCTAATTATTAGAAGAAGCCTTGGATAGAGTCTTAATTCCTGACTATCTATTTCAAAATGCCTTGCAATACAGCCCTGTTAAAAGAAGAAAGTAATTTTTATGGAGATATGTGGGACATATGACCATAGTTTATAGACAGAGGATCCATAAAATAACAAAAGAATCATTAATTCCATTTAACTTCTAACTCATTCTCTTGCATTTCCAAGGTACTTTCTAGGACACCCAGCAACCAACACAAACCCATTCTTGCGAGAAGTGGATTTCAACTACTAAGGAGAACTGTGTCAGTGGACCATGGGACATGTGCACTTCCTGTAAGGTCTGCTGGAAAAATAAACTCAATAGTAATAGGATAATAGGTGTTAAAGGAAAAACGCTCAAAAACTGCACTTCAGGTGTGTCTTGGTCCGTTCTGATTGCTCTGACAAACATTTATTTCTCATCATCCTGGAGGCAGGGAAGTCCAAGGTTAAGGTATCTGCAGATTTGGTGTCTGGTGAGAGCCTATTTGCTGATTAATAGAGGGCTCTCTTCTCACTGTGTCCTCACATGATGTAAGGGGTGAGGGAGCTCTCTGAGATTTCTTTTATAAGGGCACTAATCTCATTCATGAAGGTGGAACCTAATGACCTAATCACCTCCCAAAGGCGCCACCTCCAAATTCTATCATTGGAGGTTAGGATTTCAACATTTGAGTTTTGGGGGAACATAGATATTTAGACAATAGCAAGATTCATATTCAGGGTTATATAGAGGTCATGGGCAAAGGATGAAGAACTACAGGCAGGAAACCTGTTTTAAGACAGAATCGGTGTCTTTACAAGATGTCTGTTCTTGGCAACCAAATGAGTGATCAGGATCCTAGTGTTGAAAAATCACACGTAAGTGTAAATTTAAAATAAAATAATTAAAGAAAGGAAAAATAAAATAGAACCATTAAAGTCTTCCACAAGAAGAGGGAATTGGAATGACTCACCTTCACATTTAGGTTTAACTCTCAATACTACATCCCCTTAAATGCTACACTCCACTCACACTGAACTTACATTTCCTCAAGAATTCCCATTCCTGTGAGTCTCAGAACATGTGATTCCCTCTTCTTGTAAATTCTTCCCAGCTTAGTAAACTTCTTCATCTAACTTCTGCTCATTTTTCAGAATACAGCTCCAATCTTACCTCCTTTAAGTAGGGTGATTATATATGTCATTCAAAGCAAGACAATTTGAAGAAAGAAGATGTGTTGTTAATAATCACATAATAATAGGTTTAAACCAGAACTATCCCAGGCAAACTGGAAGGTGAGGGCGCCATTATCTAACATCCTTCTCAGCACTATAGCCTATAGGGAAGAAGTGCAATTATCTCAATTCTGTTAGCAATATTCTTCTGAACAAATCAACCTGTGCAAATTAACTTATGTTTCATTGTCCATCATTTTATTCTGGTTCTATACAGATGTGCTCATTGAGACAAGTTTCTTTTCTTAACATTTTTACAAAGCTAAAGCTTTTAATTTGTAGAGAAAAAAATGTAGCTTACATTTAGTTTGTACATTCTTCAAAGCTTAGAAAGTATTAAATAAGGACTATGTAAGTCCCATGTATAAGAAAAAATTCTCACCTTACAAGTAGAAATCATTGAAAACTAAAATGTAAGATAAAAAAATGTATCTTCTGAATTTGTTCTTCATTATCGACCCTTTTTATTAGATATTTGATTATAAAGAATGATTTAATTTAAAATTTTGGTTAACTTCTATTGAAAATTTCAAAATAGCTTTTTAATGCCCTCAGCTAAAGGAAACTATGCTTGGCGAGTGACATAAAGGAGACTGATACAACCATTTGTCCAAAAGACATGCATTATGTGCCAGCAAATAGAATTCCTCATGAGATAATGAAGGTCATAGTTCCCTTATCTTCCAGCACATCTATTAATCTTTAAATGATGTGTTATGAATCTCTTGACAATTATGACATCTGAAATTTCAGTTTTCATCTTCCCGTTGCAGATGATATTTTATTTTGAGAATAGTGACAAGTAACATATAATTGCTATAGCAAACAAAAGGAAAATATTTCCATCTCATCTGTGGGCAAATATATGTAGATTTATAAAATAAAATATACTGCATAGTATAACATTAAAACTATCTGGTTATAGAAGACAGCACATCTGGTCTCTTTAATCACTGAATCTCTCTAACAGTTTGATGGATAGAATTTCATTGAGTTGACTGAAAAGCAGATTGTTATTCCACACTATATCATCACAATAACCTTCAATAACAACAGCAACAACAACAAGAAAATATTCCTAGCCATTATTTGTTGAATTCCTACTATCAGCTCTATTTGTCCTTATAAAAAATCCTTATGGTATAACAATGTCATCCCCAATTTTTCAGATGAAGAGTCTAAGGCAAAGAGGGATTAAATAGTCTTTCCAAATGTCCACATAGCTAGTAAGTAAATAAATATAAGTATAATAAGATAATTATAATAAAAATAAAACAAAATATTGACTGTAATTTGTGTAATGCTCCCTACGAGCTAGCCATAACTAATCTATATTTACAAAGACATCCTTAGTGTAAATAGCATAGCCCCAATTATCCAGATAAAGATACTAAGATTTAGAAAAAGTTAATAACTAACCCAATTGTAAATGTGTAATAATAATAACAGTAAGAATCAGGATGATTATGACAAGCTTGAACAATTAGTGTGGGCCAGACTCTGTTTTAAATGCTTCTCAAAAATATAGTCATTAGTCATCACATAATCCCAACAGATGTTGTTATTCCTGTTAAAATGATAAGAAACTGAAGCACAAACTGGGATGTCCAAATCCAAGTTTCATGATGTTGATTGTTATACAATACCTCACTCTTAAGAGGCCAACGTGTTCAAAACAGTAAATAATAGTGGTAAAAATTTTCAAGTTTCCAGTTAAATTCACAGATCTCATTTTACTTAGGTTTTTAAATAATATATCACCCTCCACCAATTATACAAAGTCTAAACTAGTTCTAATGGCTACTATCATGGTGGAAGTTCATTTGGCTACCTCTTTACATTGAGCATCCGTCTGAAGATCGCTAATATAGGAAACATAATGTTATACCTACAAACTTTTCCATGGAGTCTGTTTACAAACATACCTAATCATCAAAACTCCTTGTCAGTCCCTGAAGGAAAGCTCAGATATAAATTTATCTATTTATCAATTAATGTATATGGTCCTTAGTGCATAAACAAAAATTATTTAGATTAAACTGGATTAGGAGATCTTCATTCTCATGAATTTGTTTCATAAAGACCATAATAAATGGGTAATCTTATGTATGGCCTTTTCTTGTAGTCATGTATTATCCTTAACAGTTGCCTAGTAGAAAAGTTTGAATGTACGGGTGGCTCTAGTTGATCACTAAACCATCCCAAAGGAGGCTTCCAGCAAGAAAAAAGAGAGGAGGGGGGGAGAGAGAGAAATAGAGAATCCTCAGAGAAAATTCTCCATAGAGAAGGTACATTAGCACTACTAACTATTACTTAATAAATTAAAAATGCAAATATTTTACCAAATGAAAGAATTAAGTATTTCTTCTTTTGTCTTCCCTCTTCTTATCAGGATACCAATAATGTTAGTCTGATTTGTCTATTGTTCAGGATACCCTTGCACACTATCAAAATCTCCTTTGATAAATATATACATATCTTTTGAACATGCACCATTCATTGATTCCACAAATGTTTATTGAGTATTCAATGGGAGGCAGATATTATTGAATATAATAAAACATAACCCCTAAATACCTGCAACTTGTTAAGTTTTGTAGAAGATGTCAAAATCACTAATGATAACATGATACAGAACACTATTCTTCAAAAGGAAGAGATAAAATGGGAAACAAATAAATGAAAGAGATAAACCAGTGGGAAGAGGTGGATCAGGCAAAATTTCATGTATAGATTTTATTTCCTTTAGTGTTTCCCTTCTAAATTACAAACCCATTGAGGACATAATTACAAACCCAGTGAGGACAAACTCCAAGTTGGAATTGTCATTTTACCCTTCAGCAAGCCCCCACACAAAGTTTTACTCAATGTAAACACCCTCCATATCTGCTTAATAACTGCATAAACTAGAAAGTCACTATGATTTGCATGCAACCACAACAGCTTTGCTGGAAACACAATCTTTCAAATATATTCCATACCCTTCAACACAGTTCTGTATGCATAAAATATAAAATTGCTCCATAATTAGAAAAGTGTCCCTTACTGGCTCCTCAAGAATATGATGAACAAAATTGACACTTACTTAACCTGCATCTATCTTCTAGATTGGGGAAAGTTAAATAATGGTGTTTGTTATAACTCCTCACACACTGTGTGGTTTTAAAATCAGGTACAATACTTGCTTTGACTTAAAAGAAAAAAGAAAAAATAGAAAATAATTGGAAAAAATCAATCATGCTTCATAAGATGTAATAAATACCAAATGATTGGCAAATATAAAAATGTATTGACAAGTTTAAAAGTTGAAAAAATAAAAATAAACAATATTTGATATTTGCAAAGATTTGATTTCTCCTCTATTGTAACAGAGCCTTAAGGTCTTTGAAACTTTGCTTTGATCAATGTAATGAAAGGAAAAAACAAATTAAAAAGGCAAAACTACAGCAAAATACACACACATACACAAGAATATCTTACTACATGATTAAAATCATTTCTAATGAAAATGGTGAAATAATACCTGCAGATATTAAAATAGGATATAATGCACATCACAGGAAATATTAAAAATTAGCAATTTTGTATAATAAAAAGTTATTGAAGAGTCACACTCCAATAATGTAACATATATGACGTTAATGGTAGGAGGATGATTTTCTGTACGTGCATATGTATGTTTGTGTGTGTGTGTAAGTGTGATGGGAGGAGAAATAAGACAGACTCATAGCTACTTTTCCTGTGATGTCTACTTTCATATGGAAGATATAGGGTAAACTTCATAAGCTGCCCTTAGGAGAAAATAGTACTATAAGGCTTAAGCTGTTGCATTTTCAATATATGACAATATAAATTACAGTAAAGGTGGGAACAAAAGCATGAGGTGTTTCTCAGCCTTTACGGCTTGCTCAATGCCTTCAGAATTATCACAAACCTCATAGTTTATAAAATTCCTATCAGAGAATAGAGGACAGCTAATTCCCAATGTCACAAAGAAGAAAGAAAAAGTTCTTATTCTATGTAATCACTGTCAATTATGTTGGAGTAAAAGTTGGAAACACAGAACATCACAGAAAAAATAAGAAACATCAAGTTGAGTCTACAGATCTTGACCATGAGTGAGCACATTTTAATTATTCCCCTGCAAAACAGCAGATGTTTTTATTGCTTAAGGGAAATGGAACAATTCATGAAATAGACATTGCCAGCCTAAGTCTGAAAATGAAGTGCAGCAAAATCCAACCCATGCTATGTAGGGTCATGGGTAGAACACAGGTTGACCAGTTACATTTTTGCAGTCATCTCAGTAAGAGACGGTGGCTTGCTTCAGGCACCAGCAGTGAAAGTGCTGAGGAGTGTACGGATTCCGGATCTAAGAGAATGAGCTGATTGGATATGATCTGGGCTGCCAGTGGAGTAGGTTGGCATGGGAAGAGAAATCAAGTATTCAGTTTGGGACAAGATTTTGAAATAATCAATTTGATATATAAGTTGGAATTTTGGGGAGATACCTGGGTGAGATATTTACACTGGCTTGAAGAGAAGCAAACATTAAAATTAAGATTTGGGTGGAGACTGATCTCAAGAGATGGATAAGCCAGGCAACAGAAAACGCTAGCCCATTTCCAAACCTATTTCCTTTTATTCCAGGCCACACACCTAGATTAGACTTCCTGGCCTCTCTTGAAGTTATATATGATTGAATTCTAGCTGTAGTGCCACTTCTAAGCCAGGGGCAAATTAATTTCTCATGTATGATCCTTCCTATTCCTTCATTCTCTGCCAACTTGATAGCAGACATGCATAGTGGCTTTGGAAATCCTGTGTTGAAGATGGTTGTGGAAGACATTGCTAGTGTTCCCCATATCCAGTTTCTTCTTCTTTAGA
The DNA here is from genome assembly GCF_021613505.1 of Equus quagga. Taxonomy (NCBI): domain Eukaryota; kingdom Metazoa; phylum Chordata; class Mammalia; order Perissodactyla; family Equidae; genus Equus; species Equus quagga. The sequence goes on from NC_060269.1 coordinate 133,705,945, forward strand.
TACCTGGAAGACTCTATTTCCAAAACCCCCTTTTCCAGTTGTGGCCAATGAGTTTGAAGCAAAAGTGATGCTTGTTATTCTAGACTGGAGCATTTAATTGCTAATGTTTCACTTTCTTCTGCTACAATGATCACGGGGGACCAACAAGATGGCAGAGCTACAGTATGGTGGAGGTTTCTTCAGCCTGGATCACATGTTGAAAACTTGCCCTGGAGAGTTGCTCAGACTTACAGTGGACTTTACATGAGACATGAACCTTTGCCATGTAACATCAAGATTTTTGAGGTTGTTCTTTACCATAGCATAATCTGATACTTTCTGAATAAAACAATAGTGGTATTATAAGATAGAAGAAACACTGCAGTGCACTCTAAAAGGAGAAATTCTCCTATTAAAATTATACATTATTTGAAATTGTATGCTTCCCAATCCTGTGGTTTTCTCTGGAGTTATAAATAAAATATTAAAAGGCATATTCTTTAAACCTATATAAATTACGAGAATAAGAAAAATATTTTAATAGGATCTAATTTTGGTTTGGGAACTTAAGTTTAAATTTGGGCAAATAGGCAAAATATTGAATTCTGAAGCAACCACTAACTAGCCCTATATGTTCATCTGTTAGTAGTGTGTTTACCATAAATTAGAATGAGAATTAAATGAGATGATTCATGTAATGCACTTTGCATAGTGTCTGAGATATACTTAGAAAGATACTATCTAATAATGCTTAATTTATCTTAATAATACCTAATTAAGATAAGTATTAGTTTTTCAGAGATAAAATGTATTCATGGTGGGAACAGAACATTTCAGAGGTAAATTACATACAGAGCTTTTTCTGAATCCTATTTCTAGTATTATTTAGTTTAATTCCATAAATTAAGTGACTAACACTATTATTAATATGAATTAAAAATTCATTAGCATCAGAAAGAATATTCTAGCGACACTAGGAGTATGATCTCATTCAATAAACATGGAATACATAGTCAGTGTGAAGACCTATAGAATAAAGTGGGATGTGAGATTCCTTACTTAATAGCACCTTTCCAGGGTTAATTGAAGTATAATTCTATTTAGAATTAGAGGACAATCACAGACAACCTCTTATGAACATCATTCCACATTTTATGATTATATGAGATTGAAGAAGTCTTGAACATAAAGTGATCCTACATGCATTGTTCTTAAAAAATATGTCTTAAAAATTAAGCAAATTACCCAACAGGCCTGATTGTATACATGGTAATCTCAAGATTGGACCAGAATTCAAGTTTCACTCCATTCTGCCATGATTTCCAGTGTACACACATCCCCAAATTGGCTAGTTAGTAGAGAAAAGATTGTAAATAGCTTTTTTCTAAAGCCATAGAATTAAACAATCTTTATCAGATTACAGACTCCTATTCAGTTCTCAAAAGTTAGTATCTACCACAATGTTCAGAAAAGTGCAAATTAAACAAATATCAGCTGAATAAGATAAGCAGCACTACTATTCCTGCGATACTTACACTTCTACCTGTAGCTGCTCTACCAAAATCTAGCAAGGGAATACCACATTTACAGGGAGTAACTGAGCACTAAGTAGTAACTGAGACATGTTAAAGGCTTCAATACGGGACCAATAAGTAAAATCCTTCATATTTTGGACAAGAAAAGTGCTGGCACATAATAATTGCTTAATGGCACTTGAAGAAAGGCACAGGAAGTCTTTTGTTTCAAGACAGCATCATCAAAAAGGCTACTCTCCAACTCAGCAAGGTATTCACTTAATATTTATTTTAGCTTAGAAAAAAAGGGGGAATTACTGGCTAATGTATAGTCATGAATCATTAAACAATGAGGATACATTCTGAGAAATGCATCTTTAGGCAATTTCATCGTTGTCTAAACATCGTAGAATGTACATACATAACCTACTACACACCTAGGCTACATGGTACTAGTCTTATGAGACCACCATGGTATAAGTGGTCCATGGTTGACAGAAATGTAGTTATGCAGCACATGACTGTAATTGAAGTCTACTTACTGCTGGATGCAGGTGCTCAGATAAGACTACCAGAACTCTGTCTTTCCACTCTTCTCCCTTCTACTTTCCTTTGTGATGGTTTCATTCTCGTGCAGACTTCACCCACATGGGAGCCAAAAGGCTACAAGCAGCTCTAGACTTACATCCTAAAAATTCAGCAACCCCACCAGAAAGTGAGCCTCTTTTACTAGAAGGGAGAATGGATTCTTACCAGACCAAACAACATACGCTTATTATATCAAGTTAGCTATTGTAGTAACAAGAGTTAGAGAGGTTCTGGGGTGTTGAATATATTTACGCAGTCATAGGCACCTAAGAGAGCTTAATTTTTCTACTCTTTGCCTGGTAGTGGGTAGGCACCGTTGGTTGGATAGCTCTTTGTTAACTAAAGTAGTTTTCCAAGAGTGTTCTGGGTACTCAGGATTCAAGATGAAAAGAGACAACCACTGACATGAAAAGTGTATTGTGTAAAAGGGAGATAGACTTGTAAATATATGATTACAACACCATGACATCATCCTTATAGTGCAGATGTTATAATGACTGATTGGAGTTTAGGATAGTGATGTCAAAATCTGCCTGGGTCTGGAGAGGTAAGCTAGATTGAAGTATGTGATTTTTCCAATATAGTCTTATAAGTCATTAAGCTCATATTTTGAGTCTCACGTGTTGACTAATAATTCTTCTTCTGAATGATTCAAACCTTAGGAGAAGAGAGGGCTGATTTTACGGACCCCATGAAGACCCACCATTCCACTGAATCAATCCCTATATCATCTATTGAGCCAAGAATTCTGTTTTGGGAGATGTTACAAGAGATGTTTTTTGGAAGGGTATTCTTTCCCTCCGTGAAGGAAGATCACCTACATCTCTCTTCTGTTTGTTTGTTTTGTTTTGTTCTTCTAAGAGTAACAGCTATATCATTCCTAATTCAAAACCATATTGCAATTCTTTCTCTTTGTCATCAATACCCCAAGGTCTTGATAGAAGAACTACAGAGTCACAGAGACGGGAATTACCTTATCAACATTAAAAGAGCGTTGCTGTCAGTTGCGTTTCCCGTCTTGCCTTAACACTAACTGTTCTTTAAGTGTACTCTTCAGTTTCCAAATGCCCTGCCAGTTCTCTCAGTCTTATCCAGTAACTGTATTTCAGCCAGAGATTACCATCTGCTCATGACTGTCTGATACGTCATATCAAAATTGGCCTATCTTTTGGTTCCCCAAGTATCACATCACCTGCCTTCCCATGACTAGACAGCCTAGAGGTTCAGCTCTACTTTAGTAATAATAAGTTGCCAATAATGCCATACTTCCTCTGGACTAATTTCCAAATTCTCATACTCTTTCAATATCTGTAGCCCTGTATGAGCATCTTTAGAATAGCCAAACCCTGCCTAATGAGGCTCCAATTCTGCCAGTCCATTCATTTCTTGCCTTCCAACTGTACAATAAAATTTCCTTAGTTTTTAGAGGACGATAGACTTTAAAGTGCAAGAATGAATCTCAGATATTGGTTAAGAACCCAGATTCTGGAGTCACAATGCCTTACTTCTAATTCCAATTCAACCACTTACTAGAAACATGACTTTAGACAATAAACCTAATCCTTCTATAGCTCAGTTTTTTCACCTATAAAATAGTAAAAACATCATCTACCACATAAGGTTAGTCTGTGGATTAACTGAGATATTGCATCTTATATGCCCTGGAAAATGACATGCCTCCAACATATATTTGTTCTTCGTATCAAACTTTTCTTGGATCAGTTTTTATTTTCATAACTGCAGCAGCTTAAATGATTTGAATTCAGTGTTTTTATTTTATCTTATCTACAGACAAGCAAAGGATAATATAACAAATATCCCTTTGAACATCACCTGGAATTTAAAAACTATTACTGTGTCACATTTGCCTCAGATGTTTTTTGAAGCAAATAAACCATAACCTTTAGTTGAAGATTTTATTTTTCTCCTTCACATCTCATTTTCCTTCTGTCCCAGAGGCTAATATTATCAAATAGTTTGTTCTTCACACCCAGGTTTGGTATTTTGCAACAGAAGCATATATCATACATAAAAACCACACAGTATTTGTGTGGTTTAATCCTGTATATAAACATTAACATAAGTTAAGAATCATTGTTAAACTTTCTTTTTTCACTCAACATTATGATTTGAGACCTAACTATACTTGAAATATTTGATTAATTCATTCATTTTAATTTAGTATACTTTTTTTATATGAATATTCCATAGTTCATCCACAACTCCACTTAATATTTAGGTTATTTATAATTTTTTTCACGCTTACAAAGTAAGATGCAGCAATAAACATACTTAGCCATGTTTCATTGTAAAAACATTCAAGAAATTCTTAAGGATATATAAGTTGTTAAATTGCTTTTTCATATGGTATACACATTTTCAACTTTACTAGATATTGCCCAATTGTTATTAAAGTAGATTATCAACTGACTCTCCTACCTAAAGTGAAGAAGAAGTCAATTTTACCTTATGTTAGCCAAATTTGGTATCATCTGGCATTTTATTTTTTGCCAATCAGATGGGTAAAAATCGTATCTCTTAGTTATATTAATTTGTATTTTCCTGATTACTAGTCTGTTTGAGCATCTCTCATCTGTTGAATCGTTTAGAGTTTCTTCTTATACCAACTGCCTCTTATAGCCTTTTCCTGTATGGAGTTGTTTTCTCATCTAGTACTAATGAAATTTTTATCATATACTAAGTGTTCATATATGTATGAGTTTGATTCTGATGTCATATTCATATCCATTAATTAATATCTTTATCCCTTGGCCAATATTTTAATATTTAATTACTTTGATTTATAAATCTTAATACATTGTAAGGCTGATTTTCCCCTCATTTTTCTTCGTTATAAGAATCTAGTTACTCTTCAGCATTTATTTGGGGATTACCTAGCCTACTCCCATTAAAACTCTTATTAGAATTTTTACTAGAATTGCTTTGACTGTATAGGTTAATTTGGAGAAACAAAATTTAAAGATCATTTTTATAAAATATACAGTGTAAAAATATGCAACTTTTTTTTTAATATAGTGGGTTCTGACTTAAGTCTTCAGTTTCTACTTTTCAGGAAACTCATAATAACTCCTAATCAGAGTTTCTACGTAAATAATTTGTGTGTGTCTCATACTGAGCTTGTTCTACGCAGTTTGTGCTGTGTCTCCTTCATGTTTCAGGGCAGAGATTATAGTTTTATTAGTGCAGTTGCTCAAACATTGTCCATAGATACTGAATTTGTCCCCCCCTTCCTGAATCATCCCCACCATGCATCTATTGTGATAGATTGTTTGCAAAGATGGCTGTGAGAAGTCCCCTGGTTCCTATATGCAATCTTCTTCGTAATGTGACTTTGCCACTCCTCACATAAAAGAGGTGAAATCTATTTCTGCACTCTTGAATCTAGGCTGGTCCTATGACTTGCTCTGACCAGATGTCGTACGTCTTCTCAGACTAGGTCTTAAGAGACCTTGCAGCTTCCACTTTCATTGTCTTAGAATGTAGTACACCATGTGAGGAAACTCAAGATGACCTATTAAAGGATGAGAATATATGAGGCTGAGATGAGCCATTCCAGACAATTTCCCTCATCAAGCCTCCAGTCAAACTTCAGATGACTGTAACCACATGACTAAGATCAGGTGAGACCAGGACTGCCCCACTGAGCACTCCCCAAATGACCAGCCCACAGAATTGTGAGATAAGTGATTGTTGATTTAAACCGTTAAATAACCCATATTCCCTCAAACTTAAGTTATACTAAAAAGTAGTGTACACCATTCTGTACTCTTTTCAATGCTCCTGTAAACATAATAGTTGCGCTATTCATTTCTGTAGTATTTTACAAAAATTCAATACTGTATTATACGCTAACTACCTCTTGCTTTTGATGTCACCAGCTAAGTGTGTATTGGAGAAATCCTTCCCAATTGTGTCTTATGGATCTAATTCTTTCTTTTAGTAAGGGTTGCATAAAATTGCATGGTGTGGATGTGCCACAATCTTTCCAATCATGCCATTGACAGTTTTTACTATTACACTGTGCATATTCCTGCTCACCTGCCCTTATTTGCTGGTACATTTATTGAAAGGAGATAGATTCTAATAGTGTGTTAGCATCAAATTCATTTATGCCAATGCTCATTTCTCACAACTCTTTTTCCTACTCTTTAACACTTCTTTATTTTGAAGTCTCCATTTTAGTTTGTTATGCAGTTAGTGTTCTCTTTCATAATATCTTTAGATTCAATATTTGAGTGATATATGCTCCGAATTCTTACAAAAACACATTTTTTTCCTCCATGACATGCAAGCAATGTCTTGCTTGTCTATGGGATTTAGGACTGTATTCCTTTTATCTAACGAGTCTGTAGTTATCATTGCTGTGTTTCCCTCCTTGTTGTGTTACAGTTGAGAAGTTGACTCCTGGCAATAGTCTCCTCCTTTGAAAGTAATATGCTCATTATGTCTAGAAGCATAGCAAAGGTTGGTGGGTTTTTTATTTTATTCTTTCAACCCAAGAAGATGATACACCTCTGCATTTACTATTGTGTTTCTTTACTTTTTCCCAGCAATGTTTTTAGTGTAGTTATCTTATACATATTTTCTTAGATTCATTCTTAATTTATTATATAATTCTTGGCATTATTTAAAGTGAAATTTTAAAAATTTTATTTCCCAAATGCATGTTGCTAGTATACAACAATACAATAGGATTTTGTCCATTAACCTTGTACTTTGTCACCTTGTTTTATTTACTTATTAATTCCAGTAATCGGTTAGTAAATTCATTAGAAATTTTTATGTAAACTAATATATCCTATGCCAATAGGGGGAGTTTTTACTTCTTCCTTGCCTGTCTCATGGATTTTATTTATTTTGTTTGCCTTATTGTAGTGTTAAGGACATCCAGTGCAATGTCAAATAGAAACAGTAACAGCAAGCATCCTTGCCTCCTTCCCAATCTTAGGGGGAAAGAGTTCAGTGTTTTAGTATTACATATGACGTCAGCTGTAAGTTTTACAAAGATTCTCATCATCAGATTAAAAAGGTTCCCTGCTTAGTGGCTGAGCATTTTTAATCATATTTGATGTTAAATTTTGTCAGGAGCTTTGTTCTGCATTTATTAAAACATCATAAGTTCTTACATTTTTATGATCATAATATGCCTAATTTACATTGGTCAATTTTCAACCTGGAATTGCTGAGATAATTCCTATTTTAACATGGTGTTTAGCCTTTTCAAATATTGTTGGATTTTATCTGCTGTTTTGTTAAAGGCTTTCAGTCTATGTTCATGAGGGATAATGCTTTATAATTTTGTCAGAACTTAGGGTTATTCTGGCCTCATGAATGACATGTGCAGTGTTTCTCCTATGTTTCCTGAAAAAGTTTGTATAAATTTGGCATTAATTATTCCTTGATGTTCACACAAACATCTGTGTGAAACCATCTGGGTGTCGAGTTTATATGATGATAAGTTTTTTTTAAAAAGGTCAATTTATTTAATACATCTAAGGCTATTTAACTTTCCTGTTTCTTCTTTTGTCAATTGTGGTAAGTTATTTTACAAGGAATTAGCTATTTCATCTAAATTGCATCAAGTTGTTCATAATATTCTCTTTTTACCCCTTTAATATTTGTAGGATCTGTAATAAGAACCACTCAGGCATTCTTAATATTGATAATTTCTGTTTCATCTCTTTTATTTTCTTGATTTGTCTAGATAGGGGTATGGCAATTTTGTTGATCTTTCCTTAGTTTAGTTTTAGTGGTTTTTTCCCTTACTTTAAAATATGATGTTCATTTCTGCTCTTACGTTAATGATTTTCATTCTTCTACTTAATGTTAAGTTCAATAGTTCTCCTTAGTCTATTTTCTGAAGGCAGAATATTAGTTCAGCGATTTTAGAACTTTCTTTTTCTGTAACACAACCATTTAAAGTTATATGTTTCCCTTTAATCACTGCTTTGATTGCATCCCACAATTTTTAATATATTTTATATTTATTGTCATTCAATTCAAAATCTTTTCTTGTCTTCTTTGGGCCATGACCTATTTAGAAGTATATTCTTTTATTTCCAGATATTCAGGGCTTTCCTAGATATCTTACCTACCACTCCATATATTTATGTAATTCAACTGAAATTGTGTTCCATTTTTCCCCATCCTTATTTATTATTTTGTGTGTGTGAAACTTTAATGTGATTCTTTCGTACCATCATATTTTCCTTAGAAGTGTGGAATTTTGAAGCTGTAACTTACATATTGAAACTTTCTTTTGCTTTGGTTTAATCTTGTCTTTGTTGTTAATGCAAACCAGATTTTTTCCCCCATTCTTCATGATGGATGCTTTTCTTCATTATCTATTGGACGTGAATTGCCCACTTCTAGAGAACACCTCTGTCAATACACTGAGGATGTGAAGTCCATTACTGAATCTTTCTCTCATAGTTTTATTCATGCTTATGATATTTAGAATTATGCCAGCAGGTATACTTTTTTTGTAAATTTTATGTTCAAGTTGGGAAGATTTCATTATGTGTAATAAAATATCATTATTTAAAGTACTAATTAGCTTGCATGACAGCTACTTCGAGCTAGTTTACAACATCTCTTCATAGACTGATTGCATATTTTTGAATTTGTATTTTACCTCAAGATTGAATATTTTTTAAAAAGTTGTAACTACTCAATTTAAATTTGTAATGTTCCAAAGTACATGTAAAGAATAACTTAAAAAAAGAATATTCCAAATTGATACTCTAACTCACAGGTGACCTCATTAATGAAGATTTTATCATGTAAATTGCACAATATTCGGTGACCACACATTGTGCATCTCGTTCTGCATGCATTTGTTAATAAATCCATTTTACTGTAAGCCTAAATATGGTCCAGGAAAAAAGTAGCATATCACTGATTATTTCAATTATTTTACATAAGTATTTATTAAATGCTTAACATATGTTAAATATTTAAGAGACACAAAATAGGACACAGTCTAAATCATTTGTTTTCCAATAGAGAAAATAATGTCTAAAATACAAGATTTGCAGAAGTGAAGAAAACAGAAGTAATGTTAAATTCTGTCAATATGACAGATTAAACAACCTGCTAATCTTTCCGGTCAAATGTCTCGAAACTTAGGATGAAATATAATAAATATCTTTTTAAGTGCTAAGCCTAGCTAACCAGAAGCGAAGGAGAAATTTCCTGGGGTCAGAAACAAAAAGCAAACTAAACCGGGTATGATTTTGGCCAATGCTACAGTTTCCCTGGCCTGGGAGCAAAGGGGAGGAAGTGTTTTTCTCACCTAAGGGCCAAAATTTTAAAGCTCATGTGCAAAGATGAGCCTTGTGCCTGTGCGAAATGGGCACAGAACTACATGCAGAAACTGGCATGTCTGAAAGCCTGCATCCTTGGTGAAAGATTGAAGGACTATAGAAAAACCCACTCCCTGGCAACAGAGAGATAATAAAGAATTTGGAATATGGTACATGCCATAAAGATAAAGAAGGACAGCTATTTTGATATGGGCTCTGAGTGAACAAAAATCGGCCTCTGAGTTTATAGCTACAGCTATGTACCGTCTACGGATTTGGAATTTGAATTTTCACTACTTGAGTTTTCTAGGAACCATATGCGGAACAGTTTGTACAATATTCTTACTGTATTTGAAATCTCCAATGTGTCTGTAGTTATCATAACTTTATACTTCTAGTGTTATTTGTGCCATACAGTTTTCTTGATCATTCTTCATAGAGGTTTGTCTATTTATCCTTAAAAATTAATTTTGCTTTTGTTCGTACTCTTTATTATATCCTTGCTATCTTTTATATTTAACGCTAAAATAGAACTTTTCTCCCTTCTATATTTTCTGTTTCTTCTTATTTTTATATATTCTCGAGAGGATATAGCCCTAAGATCAAGTTTTTATTTATTCTTGAATTTCTTATATTTCTTTTTTTATACCATATATAACATGTGGAAAATATGAGACAAACTTCAACAAAATAAGATGACCCATCCTAAAAGGACAAGATCTGAATAATGGTATTCCTGACAAGAGAACAGAAAAAATAGAGGCGAAGAAAACTTTAAAGTCAACACAAAATATTTCCTCAAATGAAAGCATATGACTTCCAGATTGAAGCCACTAGTTTTCCAGCAAAAATAATCTTTCACATTCTCAAACAAAGCCATATCACCTGGAATTTAAAAATATAGACTTTATAGTGAAAGGAAAAGAATCAATAAATAAAACAAGACACATACAAAGCATAAGGATAAGGGTGGCATCGGGTTTCTCAATGGCAACACTGGAAGCTAGAAGAATAGACACATGCCTTCCAAGTTCCATAAAGAAGTTAATGAATATGTAGTACTCTGAATGCCCAGCCACTATAAAACTGTCAAGTATTGAGGTGGAAAAACGAAGTAGAAAAAGGCATTCATGCTGTGCAAGAAAGAGTTAACACAACCAGCTGATACTGTTGTCTCCGGGGGACCTCCTTAAAAGACTCATCCTTAGGAAGCCTCCTAGGAACTTGGCCTGTGGAATGTTCCCTACCCTGTATTGATTGGTTGTTTTGTGTGACTGGGGCACTGAATTCTGCTGTACTAGCCTCCTAGATTGTGTAAACAATGTGATTTACTGTGAACACCCACTTTCCCTCTTGGAATTTTGGTAACTGGGGCTGGTTGCTCAGAGTGCCTACATGACTAGCCTTCAATAAAATCCCTGGACTCTGAGCTTTAAGAGAGTTTCCTTAGGTAGAAACACTGGACACGTGTTCTGCATTTCATTGCTGGAGGAAGATGCATGTTCCAGGCAGGAACTTTGGAAGCCTCCTCCTGGACTCCTCCGGACTTTGCCTGATGCCTCCTCCCCCTTCCCCTGCTGATCCTGCTGTCTACCATTTCACTATAATAAACCACACTTGTGAGTACAACTGCCTCTGAATCCTGTGAGTCCTTTTAGTGACTCACCAAAGCATGTGTGGGCATGGTATCTGCGCCCCCACAAACACCTAGTCTCAAAAGTTAACACCCATACATTCTTTCTCAGGAATTTCCCAAAAGATGTGCTCCACAAAACAGGTAATTTTATCAAGAACGGGGAAGGAACTGGATCCAGGAAGTAAATGGTTTAACATAGGGTATAGACAAAGAGAATGCCCACAATAATGGTAAATGTAGGGATATGAAAACTACAGATCAAGCCCAGGGTAAAAAAGTTCACGTTGAGAAAACAGCAGAGGGCCCCGCTGAGGGATCTCTAAACCGAGTCTAGTTTGGTTATGACTTAAGGATAAGAAAATTATTTTTTTAACTAAACGAATTAGAAAACAATGAACTCATGGAAAAAAATTACATACCTCAGCAACGAATGATTTTCAGATATCAACAATGATGTAGATTCTGAATATTGATCTAACTCAAATCATGATGTAATGAAATTAGTAGGATGGTTGGATTTACATGTGTGTGTGTTTGTGCATGTGCACACGTGCACATATACATGAATGAGGTGTATTATAAGTGCTAAAGCCTCTTCTTCATTGAGAGTAATAAATAATATATAAAAATTTAAAAAGTAACATAAGAAATATGAATACATGTTAGAAATATGGAAGTGAATAAAAACTAAAAGCATCGTTGCCTCTGTGGAGCAGGAACTAGGTTTGGGAATAAGTAAAACATGGCACTTTTTTCATTAGCGACTTTGCAAAATTATTTGACTTTTTAAAGTATATACATGATTTGAAAAAATGAATTAAATCTATATTTTAAAAGAATAAAAACATAATTAACAAAATGATTTGGATATATATTATGTGTTCAGGAAAAGTTATGACTAAAAGTAAACTGGAGGTTTCAGCATCATTGGTTAGATCCCTGGAAAATAATTCATTGATTACAAACATAAACTCAGTCATTCACAACAAAATTCTTGGTTTCTCTCTTGCATACATACATGCACACACACACACGCATGCCAACTATCTAATAAAGCTGTGGATCGCCCCCACAACACTGCGAACACAAAATGAAAAACTTCAAATATTTAAAGCAATTTTTTTCTTCAATTCGAACAACTGTTTGTAAAGCCTATACTTATCAAGGGATTGTTTAAGTACAATGTGTCCAATTGTCTGCCATATTCATATTTTATGCAATATTTTTGTTAGGAAGAAAACGTTGCAGTCCTTCCTCCTCTACCACTTGTGTGTGTGGGTGCATGTGCACACACACACATCCTCAATCTTATCTAAATTTACCTGCATCTACACATATCCATTGACATTAGTACTTACATCCTTCATATGGGTCCTCTTAAGATTTCATTCTTCCAATTATTTTCATCCTCTCTCTCTCTACTGATTTTTAACCATGATTCCACAACAAGAAATACAAAAATACGTTTTATTAGTGCTATATTTCCATCAATCTAAAGTTAAATCTCTATCTTTTCCTTCCCAGCCGATTGAATTGAAGAGTAATGTATATTCACTGACTCCATTAAGACACGCATAAGCAGAGAAGAAAAGGAGTCCTAATAAAGAATGCTGACTTTATTTCATAGACAATGGGTATTCTAGTAAATGTAGGGTTGTATTTTATGAAAATGACTGAACAAAATGGAGAGGAAGCTTTGACTGGGCGAGACTGCAGCGAGGAGCCACCTTAGAGGCACATAGAAGCAATTCAGACACGAGCCTTCAACAAGTATTAGTACTATGAATGCAGAAAGAATAAAGATCTCAGGAATATTAGAGAGGAATCAATGATAGTCAAGAATTCTGTCAGGTTTTTCATTAATAATAATATCTTCTTCGCAGGATTACTGTAAAGACTAAAGAAAATCGTATATTTAAAGCGCTTTGTAGAAGGTCAATAAATATTACTACTAGTACCATATAATTAGGCATATATGCTGTTGAATAAGGTATTTTAATCTTTGAATTAGAAAGCTCTTCTAATTAGCACAGTGATGAAAATATGGATAAAAACTATGTGAGATTCTGTCCCCTTTTATTATCTAAGTAACATATAGCTTTCCTCTCAAGTCCAGGTGTGATTCCTGAGTGAATAAACTTTCCTTTAGAAAGCCCCATCTTCCCTCTACTTAATAAAATCTCCGTAGTGCAGAAGAACAAGCATTGGATTTGGAAACAGAAGAAAGGAATCTAAATCTTTGCTGTATTCCTGGCTACCTATTTGGTCAGAAGAAATTCAACTAAACTATTTGAAAGTTAATTTCCTAAACTCCCGAAAGGGAGTAAGAGTCCCTGCCTCCCAGGGTTTTGAAAAAGTTGAGTGAGAGCAGGGTGAAAGGTCTAAGTTGGACAGAGGCCCTTTGTCCACTGCAGAAGAAGGGCTTTCCATATTTACTGATAGAAGACACTTTGAATAAATCATTTGTTTTTCTATCAAATTTTTATTAAACATAAAATTCACAGGTTTAAAAATTGCAGGTTAATTCGAAATTTATGAGCTGAATTTTACTAGAGTGATGGAACTTTGACACCTTTTTATTCTATTCTTAGTCTAAAAGTGTGCCCCTTCAGCCCATGTTTTATATTTGTTTGACTACTCCTATAGTAAAAAATCTTTCTAATTCCTTGGTTGTTTTAGTTGCCTGTAGCCAAGTCTTCTCTTTCTTGAGGTGCAAAAGCCAAAACTTCATGCAGAATTGAAGAGCAAAGGAATAGGTTCATTTTCTTTTCTTCTTTTTCCCCTAAGGATACTCAAGAGATCGTTATTCTTTTATTCTGAGAAAATATCCTGGGCCAATAGCAAATGAAAGGGTCTTTTCCCAGGTCACATCCACCGCTTAGAGGTCTTAATTTCATCTGTTTGGTCTGAATTATTTTTGACTAAAAGTAAAAACTTTATACTTGACTGCTCCAAGTTCATCTACCCTGGCTCTGGCTCTGAGCATTCACACAGACCTGTGAGCAATTGCTAAAGGTTTATTCCCGTTAGCTTGGCACTTCTCAACCCAGGAGGCCATACTTTCATCTGTAAATTTGATCATCTCATTAAGCGCTCTTTCTTCCAGAGCTTTTGTATTAACAGATAGTTAAATAAGTCTTCAGAGCCCTGGCCTTGATCCCTGGAGAATACCACTCTTAATAACCAGTAAGTCAAAGACAAAATTTTTTCCCTAAAGTTTTTCTCATCTTTAAAAGCTAGTTGCAGCTTCATGGTCAAATGCTTCTCCCAATTTCATAATAACTGTGTTTATAATAGGCATTTCTATTGAACCTGGAAACTCTAGCCAAAATGGACTGGTATCTAGCTAAAAATGTAAGACAAATCATCAGATGTCAGTAACCACACTACAGTGGAGCAATTGCCAACATGAGAGAAACATATACTGCATCTGTGATCAAAAACTTTCTCTATTTATGGAGTCACAGTAATGTATAAGCTTCCTGGTTTCATTTATAAAATACCACTCATAATACCTACCTCAAAGGCAACAGTAAGGATGCATATATAAATATATGTATGTACTAGTACATGGTAGGCTGCCACTAACTATGTATTAATTAACAAATAAAATAATGCAGTGCAAATGACATGGGTGAAGAACCACTGTGCCTGCCTAACTCACAAGGAAGCAAATGCATTTTTCTTGCTCATTAATCTACGTAACAACAGAGATGGGGTCACTTCACTTGAATATGTTCTTACAGAAAGGACAATAGATGGATAGATAGAACCTTAGAAAAGAAGTACAGATTAACAGTTTTCTTAGCAGAATCTATTGCTGCTAAGTTGCCAACCCAGAGTCTTATGAGCACTAGTTGAATGATTTCAGTGTTGATGTTCACTTTGAAATGCTATGGAAACAATATGATTTTTGGAAAAGAAAGGGTTTAATGGTACCCACAAGTGCACTGTAACTTATAAATACCCTTAACGTCTCTAAGCACCTTACATATGTACAAAAGCATATGGAGATATGTTGGGATTTTGCGTCATGCAAACATATACTTACAGCTATCAAGAGATTTGTAAACAACAGAAAACTGCAGAGTTCAATTCAAATGTCACCTCCTCATTGGCACTCTCTCCAGTATCTTCAATCAGAATTAATTGCTCTATCTTTAGTGATATTATAGCACTTAGAGAATAATTCAAATATGGCATCTGTTGTTGTACCTATTTGTAGTCGTGAATGATTCCCTCAGTACACTCATGTGTCATTTAATGATGGGGTTATGTTGTGAGAAATGAATCGTTATGCAATTTAGTTGTTGTGGGAACATCATAGAGTATACTTACACAAACCTACTACATACTTAGGCTATGTGGTACTAATCTTATGGGAGCACCATTGAATAGGTCCACCGTTGACCAAAACATCATTATGTGGTGCATGACTACAGATGGTTACCAGGCAAGAGTTCTAGCTAATTTACATTTTCTCTATATTCTATGAGGTTCTGAATGGAAGACTTAGGTCGAATTATGTATTTAACACATATTACTTGAATTTTAGTAAGTATACAACCACTTTTTTAGTACTATCATTATGTTGGGTCTTGTTAATCTATTGTTTTATTCAATGTATCAAAGTTCATGGACTGTCTTTAGCTAATTTTATTCTCTAGACTTTGTGTTTCTTTTTTAAAAATATCAGTTTATTGAGGTAGAAATTTACACAGAGCAAAAATCACTCTTTTTTAGGTGTAGTTTTTGGAGTGTTGAAAAGTGTATACAGTCATAATCACCACTACAATCAACATACAGAATATTTCCACCACACACACAAAATTTCCCTTGTAACACTTTGTAGTCAATGTCCTCAACTCAATCCAAGCACCTGAAAAAACTTATTCTATTTCTACCTCGGCTTTGCATTTAGAGAATGTCGTACAAGCAAATTCATACAGCATGTAGGCTTTCCTGTTAGCTTTATTTTACTCGGAATAATACTTTTAAGATTTGCCCATGTTCTTGCAGGTATCAGTAGTCCACACTTTTTGATTGTGCAAGCATATTTCTTAGTTTGAATTCATCCCATTTTTATCTGTTCACCAGTGAACAGACATTTAGAGTATTTCTGGTTTGGGACCACTACAAATAAAGCTGCAATAAAAATTCAAGTACAGGTCTTTATGTAGTCATATCTTTTCATTTCCCTCGAATAAATGCCTAGAAATGGGATTGTTGAATCACAAAGTGTACACTTAATGAAATAAGAAACTGACAAACAGGTTTCCTATATGGTTGTACTGTTTTGTTTTCCCACCAGCAATGTATGTGAATCCTAGCTTTTCTCCATCCTCATAATGACTTGATTTTGTCATTTTTTTAAAAAATATTGACCATTTTAATAGATGGGTATTGTATTAGCTTGCTAGGGCTGCCATAACAAAATACCAATCTGGGTGGCTTAAATAACAGCATTTATGTTCTCATGGTTCCAGAGGCTGGATGTCCAAGATCAAGATGTCAGCAGGTTTGGTTTCTTCCGAGGCCGCTCTCCTTGACTTGCAGATGGCCACCTTCTTGTTGTGACCTCATAAGATCTTTCCTCTGTGCACACATGTGCTCAGTATCTCTTTGTGTGTCCAAATGTCCTCTTCTTATAAGGACACCAGTCAGATTTGATTAAGCCCCACTCTAAGAGCCTCATTTTAACTGAATCATTTCTTGAAAGGCCCTGGCTCCAAATATAGTCGCATTTTTAACTATTAGGGATTAGGGCTTCAACATATGAATTTGAGGGGGTCACAATTCAGCATATAACAGACACTAATCTCATATTGTGGTTTTAATTTCAAATTCCTTGTTGGATACTGATGTTGAGCATCTTCTCAAGTGGTTGGACGCCACCATATCTATTTAATAAAATGTGTTTGACTCTAATGCAAAATTTTATTGATCTTTTTGTTTTCTTACTATTGATTTGCAAGGGTTAAGTATTCTGGATAAAAGTACTTAATTAGATATGTGCTTGTTTTGCAAAAAGTTTACTTATGTCAGTGACTTGTTTATTCATAATTTTTACATCATTGTCCAATGAACAGAAGTTCTTAATTTTCAAGAAGTTCCATTTATCTTTTTTTCTTTTATAGCTTATGATTCTTTTTTCCTTAAAAAGTGGCCCTGAGCTAACATCTGTTGCCAATCTTCCTCTTTTTATTTCTTCTCTCCAAAGCTCCCCAGTACGTAGCTGTATATTCCAGTTGTAGGTCCTTCTAGTTCTGCTGTATGGGACGCTGCCTCAACATGGCTTGATGAGCAGTTCTGGGTCTGCACTCAGGATCCAAACCAGTGAAACCCTGGGCCACCAAAATGGAGCATACGAACTTAACCACTCAGCCATGGGGCTGGCCCCCTATAGCTTATGATTTTATATGTAAACACTTATTTAGTCTAAGATCACAGAAATTTTTCTCCTACATTTTCTTTGAGAAGTGGTATAGTTTTAGGTTTTATATTTATATCTATGATCCATTTTTATTTAATTTTCATTGGTCTAAGTACATATTCATATGTAAAATATGAATATCCAATTGTTTGTTTGTTGAAAAGATTATCCATTTTCCCATTGAATTATCTTGACAACGTGGTCGAAAACCAATTAGCTAACTATATTTGTGTGGGTTTATTTCTGGACTTTCTATTTTGTTACATTGATCTATATGTCTATCTTTTTCCAAAACACATTTTCTTGATTACTGTAGTTTTATATTAAGCCTTGAAAATCAAATAGTGTGCCCTTCAACTGTATTTTTATTTTCTAAAATTGTTTAGCTGATTTAGATGCTTTGTGTTAATATATAAAGTTTAGAATCAGCTGTCAATTTCTACAAGAAAGAAAAGCCTGCTGGAATTTTGTCATTGCATTTAATAGGTAGATCCATTTTAGAAGGATCAATATTACAACAATATTCAGTCTTCTGAAACATGAGCATGTTACACCTATTCACTTTTTGTGCCTCCTTTGATTTCTATCACTAATATTTTCTAGAATTTAGCATGCAATTCTTGTTTGTACTGTTTTAGACATATTCCTAAGTATTTCATGGTTTTAATGCTGTTTTAATTGGCATTGATTTTTTAATTTCAATTTCAACTTCTTCATTTCTAGTAGTATATAAAAACACAATTGATTTCTGTATTTTGACCTCATATCCTGAGACCTTGATAAAATCACAAGTTCTGCAGCTTTATTTATAAATTCTATGGGATTTCCTGTGTATAAATCTAGCCTCAGTGAATTAAAACTGTTTCATTTCTTCTTTTATAATTTGTACGCCTTTTACATCTTTATATTGCATCACGTCACTGGCCAGGACCTCCAGTTCACTACTGGATTGGACCTGCAAGAGCAAAGATCCCTATCATGTTTCCCATCTAAGGGGGGAAGTAGTCAGTCATTCTTTCACTATTAAGTATATTGACCACAGTTTTATTCATGGTTGCTTCTTATCAAATTGAAGAAATTTTCTTTTTTCCTCAGTGTGCTAACTGTTTTTATTACACAAGCAGAAGTTGGATCTTATCCTATTCTTTTTCTGCACCTATGGATATATTCTGTATATGTGTGTGTGTACAGACTTCTAGTTGGAATCATTGTAGGAGTTAGCCAGTTTCTTGACTCTCCTTCAGGGTTAGAGGTTTTTTAGGTTCTACCCTTTCCCCAATGGCAATTGACTTTTGTGTCTTGGGATAGGGTTTTATATCCTTCCTCCAGAAGCAAGTGGCTAGAGGCAGATGTATTTTGTTTCCATTCCTCCCCAAGAAGCACTTGATCTTTGCCTAAGCATTATAGGTTGAAGCATGTAAAGCTCCTCCCCCAGTGGCTTAAAGTCTTTATTTTATATGAGAAAAGAAGGGATTGGGATGTAGGTGGAGCCCTTTGCTTGCCCTTCCTCCTTCAGGCAAAATCATTTCTATCTTGACTGCTCCGTGAAGGAGGGCTCTCTATGCTCCTTCTCAGATCTTTAAGGTGGTTTCCCTGGGGAGGTCTATAGGGAAAAAGCTCACAAGAGATTATGAACTTCCCTTCTGCTATTCCAAATCAATTTTAACCCACATTTGGCCTTTAATAATTCATTAAAATTTTAGCTGATTCCATGTTGCCACTTGTATGGGGGAGGCATCTTTCCCTGTTCTCTGAGAGAATTTATAAAATTCTTTTCAAATGCACATGGAACATTCTGCAGGGTTGATCACATATTAGGCTACAAAATCTGCCAAAGGTGAGATTATGTGTGGTCCCGTCTTTCACTGGTGGGGCTAGTCCCTCTTTTTACTTTGGTTTCCTTGCAACTTCAGTTCTCTAATGGACTCAAGGAAACATTTGATTTTTTAGATTATCCATCTTTTTCTCACTGTCGTGGGAGCAATCTTTTTGCAGTTTTCTACTTCCTAAGCAGAAGCAAAAGTTTCAACAACATTTAAAAATTAGCGAATTATTGAAAAAACCTAAAAATTTAACTTTCTAATTTTCAAATAAAAAAATGAACTCAGTGGAATAAAGTAAAATACAACTGCAAAGAAGGACATTTAAAAAACTCATATTGATATTCCAATTCTCAAGAAACAGCCATTAATGAAATAAATAAAACATTAGGTTGAGAGAAGGTATAGAACATACAACCTACTAATTTGCTGTTCCTGATAATGAGTTGATCTTTACTCTGACAAAACTTTATGGTACGCAGATAAAACACAATAATTTGACTTCTCTTAGCATTTGTGATGACAAGCAATGAAAATAAACTTCTGTCTACATTAATAAATATTTATTATACTATTTACTCAGTTCTAGGGCTTCTGATTTTAAGTTCTTCTTAAAACACCCCAGAATAAGTATGAAAATAGAAAAGAAAAAAAAATTCCAAAAGATTTGACCCAAATAAGGTCAAAGTTTATTTCTGGGAATAAAAGAGTTATTTATCACCTTTTTTGATTCATGATGCAAATAACATTGTTGCATTAAAAAAAGAAATGCAAGAGATCTCATCAAGATGGCAGCATAGGCAGACTCTGAACACACCTTCTCCCATGAAACACAACCATGTTACAACGATTCTTGGAAAAATTACTTCAGAAAAAGAACTGAAAACTGGATAAAAAGAACCCTCACAACAAAGGACAGTCCTGACTGAGGTGGAAGAGGCAGAAATTCCTCCTGGAGAGAAAAAAAGCCCCCTTTGTGAACTGTGGAGCTTCACAGCTGGCCAGTCAGGAGCCACTCTAAGGTATGAATCCCTCCCTGGAGGAGTAGACCCCTGAGCGGGGGTCCTGTTACTGCTATAAGCATCCTCAGACTCAGTACAACTGAGATGAGTGTCCTACTGTCTGGCTTCGCTTGCTGTTAACTGCAATGGGGAATACTCCCAGAAAAGCAGTCTAATGAAAGCTGAAAAAAACTGGCTCTTACACAGGGCCCAGGCACAAATTCCCCTGTCTCAGAGAACAATCTAAAATCACCAGAAAGAAAGCTACATAGTCCTTTGGTGAAATGAGACTCACCTGGTAGGCTCTGGGTGCATCTCAGTGATAGGTGAGACATCTCCAGAGACTGAGACATTGGTGGCAGCCATTGTTGTGACCTAGTACAGGAGTGCTGACACACATGCTGGCAGATGCCATTGAAGTTCTTCCCCTGGCCTGTTAGCCCTGGGGTCTGCCACACCCACTAGAGTGCAGATTTAATCTGGTTTAGCCAGGGCAGGCAGCCTGCCCTAAGGAGCAGCCTCACCCAACAGCAAGCCCTCAGGCTACTTGTCAGCCTGCAAAGACTGGGTGCCTTGATCCTCTATAGGCAGACAAGTGCATGCACCTATGTGGGGCAGGGCCTGTGTAAGGACCAGGGGAACTGTGGGGGGCATTGGTGGGGAGGTGGGGGCCTCTGCAGTGGGGTGTCTGGGTTCACTCCAGGGGATCAGGAAGTGTGCAGGGACAGGACTGTGTTGATGTTGTGTGTGGACTTGTGGGGGGTGGGGCTTATCAGTGGCAGAACACCTGTGCTTCACAAAGAGCCACAAAAAGGGTTAGCCCCACCTTCCAAAAACTGAAACAATTGGGTGCTCCCATGCCTGAGGCCAGCCCTACTCAGCTGCAATCCTAAGAGAGCTGACAACAGCCTTACAATCCTGAGGCCTACAGCAACTGTAAACCTCTGAGCCTAGCAATCAGCTGTAGTGGGTGCCTACTCAATTAAGAAGAAAACTGCAACAGGAGTGTGCTATTACACCTTGTAGCCAACAGTGCTGGGGCTGCCCAAACCTGATTTACAAACAGCCAGTGAGTGAGGGAAAGCCTAGACTCCCTGGTTACTTGCAGTAAGAGCAACCCTGTTGTAGCAGAAGGACACAAGTAGCCCACATAGGGGTCACTCCTAGAACATTTGGGCTGATGATGAGAGGGAAGAACACTGCTGAGCCTCAAAAGACATCTCTTACATAAGGCCACTTCTCCAAGATCAGGAAACATAGCTGACCCACCTAATATATAGATATAAGCACAGAGAAAGAGGCATAATGAAGAGGCAAAGGAATACATTCTAAGCAAGGGAATAGGACAAAACCCCAGAAAAAGAACTAAATGAAACAAAAATAAGCAATCTACTTGACAAAGAGTTCAAACAAAAACTCATAAGAATGTTCACTGATATTGGGATAAAATTGGATGAACACTGTGAGAATGTCAAAAAAGAATTGGAAAATATTTTTTAAAAAACAATCAGAAATAAAGAATACAATACTGGAAATGAAAAATTCACTAGAGGGACTCAATAGCAGAGTAGATGATACAGAAGAACGGACCAGCAAGCTGGACAAAAGACTAGAGGAAATCACCCAAGCTGAACAGACAAAAGGAAAAAGAATTAAAAAGAATGAGAACAGTCTAAGGAAATTCTGGGACAATATCAAGTGCACTAACACTTGTATTATAAGTGTCCCAGAAGGAGAAGAGAGACAAAGGGCAGAGAATCTCTTTGAAGAAATAATAGCTAAAAACTTTGCTAACCTAAAGAAAGAAACAGACATCCAAGTACAGGAAGCACAGAGAGCATCAAACAAGGAAAACCCAACGATGCCCACACCAAGACACATTATAATTAAAGTGTCCAAACTTAAAGATAAAGAGAGAATCCTAAAAGTGGCAAGAGAAAGGCAACAAGTGACATACAAAGGAAAGCCCACAGGTTAATAAGGCAGACTTCTCAGTCAAAACCCTACAGGCTAGAAGAGAGTGGATCATTTATTTAAAGTACTGAAAGGGAAAAGTCTACAGCCAATAATACTCTATCCAGCAAGGATATCATTCAGATTGGAAGGAGAGATAAAGAGCTTTCCAGACAAGGAAAAATTAAAGGAGTTTATCACCAGGAAACTAGTTCTACAAGATATGTTGAAGGGACTTATTTAAGTGGGAAAGAGAAGACCACAAATAGAGATAAGAAAAATATCAAAAAAAAACCTCAACAGGCAATAAAATCACTTATTTATCAAGGCAAAAATATAGTAAAGTTAGCAGATCAACTACCTTTGAAGATAATATGAAGATTAAGAGATAAAAGTAATAAAATTACCTATTTCAATGATAACAGGGTAATGAATAGACACAGACAAAATAAGAGATTAGATATGATTTCAAAAACATAAAATGTGGGTGGGGGAGTAAAAGAGTAGAGCTTTTAGAAAGAGGTCAAGCTAAAGAGACTATCAACTCAATATAGATTTCTATATATGTAGAATATTATATAGGAACCTCATGATAATCACAAATCAGAAGCCTATAATAAATAAACAAATAAGTAAGAGGAAAGAAATCAAACATATTACTAAAGAAAGCCATCAAACCACAAGGGAAGAGAGCAAGAGAAGAAGAAAGGAACAGGGAAGAACTACTAAAACACCCAGAAAAAAAAGTAACAAAGAGGCAATAAACACATATTTATTAATAGCTACTTTAAATGTCAATGAACTAAATGCTCCAATCAAAAGGAATAGGGTGGCCAATTGCATAAAAAAACAAGACCCATATATATGCTGCATACAAGAGACACACTTCAGACCTAAAGAGACTCACAAACTGAAAGTGAAAGGATGGAAAAGATACTCCATGCAAATGGCAAAGAAAAGAAAGTGGGGTAGCAATAATTATATTAGACAAAATAGACCTTAAAACAAAAACTGTAACTAGAGACACAGAAGTGCACTACATAATGGTAAAGGGAACAATCCAACAAGAAGATATAACACTTCTAAATATCTATGCACCCAATATAGGAGCACCTAAATATATAAAGAAATTATTAACAGACATAAAAGGAAAAATAGACAGTAAAACAATAATAGTAGGGGACTTTAACACTCCACTTATACCGATGGATATATCATCCAAATAGAAGATCAATAAGGTAACATTGACCTTAAATGACACATTAGACCAGACAGACTTAGTAGATATATAGAGAACATTTCATCCAAAAACCACACAATAGGCATCTTTTCAAATGCACATGGAACATTCTGCAGGGTTGAACACATATTAGGCTACAAAACAAGTCTCAATAAACTTGAGAAAATCAAAATAATACCAAGCATCTTTTCTCACCACAAAGATATGAAACTAGAAATAAATTACGCAAAGAAAATCAGAAAAGCCACAAAAATGTGGAGATTAAACAAAATGCTACTGAACAACGAATGGGTCAATGAAGAAATCAAAGGAGAAGTCAAAAAATACCTGGAGACAGAAAAAAGTGAAAATACGACACACCAAAATCTATGGGATACAGCAAAAGCGGTTCTAGGAGGGAAGTTTATAGCAATTCAGGCTTACCTCAACAAACAAGAAAAATCCCAAATAAACACTCTAACAGTGCACATAATGGGACTGAAAAAAGAACAAACAAAGCCCAAAATCAATAGAAGGAAGGAAATAATAAAAATCAGAGCAGAAATAACTATCTATTTGACTTTACCATTGAATATACTTTTGACATTTCAAACACAATTTGACCACTAAACTCTTGGCTTTTTTTGTTTCACATTTCTTGTTTCACTTGTTACACAGTAAATTGTACCATCACTTCCTAACAGCTTTGCCCAGATGTTAGGATTGATCTCTGATCCTTGTCTTTCTCACCTTATGTCATACTTTCATATGGAGCAGCAAATTCTATTTCTCTTCCATCAAAATTTGTCTTAACTTTGAGTTCTTTCCATGATCTCTACTGTCAACATTCTAGAGCAAGCTATCACAGTATCCTGCCCAAATTAATCCAATAGCTTTCTAACTAGTCTTCATACTTCCACACTAACCTCTTATGCTGATTACTCACACAAACGCCAGAGTGATTTTTTTAAAATATGAATTAAGGGGCCAGCCCGATGGCTTAGTGGTTGAGTTCATGTACTCCACTTTGGTGGCCCAGGTTTGTGGGTTTGGATCCCAGGCATGGACCTATACATTGCTCATCAAGCCACACTGTGGCAGCATCCCACATACAAAATAGAGGAAGATTGTCACAGATGTTAGCTCAGGGGCCATCTTCCTCAAGCAAAAAGAGGAAGATTGGCAACAGATGTTAGCCCAGGGCCAATCTTCCTCACAAAAAAAATAAAAAATAAAAAAATAGAATATGAATTAAATAGTTTATACTCTCTTCCATGTATACAAATGAACTACAATAGCTTCCAGTTATATTTAGAATAAAATAAAAATTCCTGACCAAGTCTTAACAGGGCCTCTGTAACATTACCATGCTATTTCTCCTAAATCATTTCCTCTGCCTTGTTTATTATACTATTGACACACTAGTCTCGTTGTTTGCAAATACACCAAGCTTGTTCACACCTCAGGGCTTTTGTACTTGTGTTCTCTTGGTCTAAAACACTTTTGTTCCAGATATTTACATATTTTGTTTCTTCATTTCAATAAACTGTCTCATCAAATAACACTACCTTAGGTCTGGGATTACTTCACATAAAAAGTTACACTTAGTAACTCTCTCTCATACCCTGCTTTACTCCCTCATAGTTAGCACTCCCTGACATGGTATCCCATGCTTATTTGTACACTTGTTTATTGTCATTCCAACACAATATGTTCTCCAGGAAGACAGGTATTTTCTTTGTCTTGTATACCATTATATCACCACAACCTAGGCTAGTGCCTGGCACATGTTAGGTGCTCATAAAAATTTGTGAAATACAGGAACTATTGTATTAATTTCCTAGAACTAATAAAAATTACCACAAACTGGACCGCTTAAGACAACAGAAATTTATTCTCCCATAGTTTAGGAGGCCAGAAGTCTGAAATAATGGTGTCAGCAGGGTAGGTTCCTTCTAGGGGGGGTCAGAGGGAGAATCTGTCCCATGCCTCTCCCCTGGCTTCTCATGGTTGCCAGCAATCCTTTATATTCTTTGTTTTGTAGACACATCTCTCCAATCTCTGCCTCCATCTTTACATGGCATTCTCTGTGTTTCTTCACATTGTCTTCTCCACTAAGCAAGTCTCTGTGTCCAAATCCCCTTCTTGTCTGTACACCAATCATTGGATTAAAGCCCACCCTAATCCTGTATGACCTCATCTTAACTGAATTGCATCTGCAAGAACCCTATTTCCAAATAAGATCCAGATGAGGCTCTCAGTGGACATGAATTTGGTGGGGGAGGTGGGACACAAGTCAATCCAGTACAACTATATATGTATCATATCATAAAGATTAAAATTTTTCAATACATACCAGAATAATTTCAGAATATACTTGGAGCCCATGTCTAATCATTACTTAAAAATCCTGGCAAAGAACTGAAAGACTCGAGTGACCCTCTTAGTGCCTTTTCAACCCTCATTCTTTCATTCAAATATTCTTTAATTAAAAAAATACATTATTGTGTGTTTCTATATTACATCTATTTTGCTAAGTAATGGGGACACATTAATGAGCAAGACAGAGATGGTGTCTGCTCTCAGAAAGCTGACAATCTGTTGGAGTGACAGTGTTATTTTTCTTCATGACATTTGCTATCACCTGAAATCTTTAACTGTTATCAGTCAAGTATTCATTAGTAAATAGATGGCACGGTCCAACTGAGTAATATGAGGAGAGTTTAATACAAGAACAATTTAAAAGTTTTAAGGCAGGTTTTAGGACAGCGATCAAGAAATAATACAGTACCACAGGGATAGTAATGACAGAGATCATTTACCATCCTCTTTGCCTGAGGGGCAAAGAGCAGAGAAAGGGTGAAGAAAAGGGCTCTTTGATAGTATCTCCATATCTAGAAGACAGCTGCAGATTATAACCCTAGTTCTATATGTTCATTTTTTTAATAAAGTGCCTTAGTTTATTGTAGACAAATTTCTATCTTTATTTTGCAGTACCTAAGCTTTTTAAATGTTTTGAGGTGACAATGTATAACAAAAAGTAGAACAAGCGAATTAACCAACTTGTGAGTATCTTCCTCTTACATATAATAGAAAAGAAGCACCTTGAACATGGAATTGTTAAATCATCTCCAAGCAATACACATCAACACTTTTTCACTGTGATGGCAGTGGAGGGCAGAAGGAAGTCAAGGGAAGGATATATGCAGCTGTGTTCATGTTTACTTTTTGATTAACCGTTAGCGTATGTGTGAATTTCTTTGGGCCATACTGTATGAATAGATTTTAAAATAATTAAATGGTGACATATCTCTTGCTGGTGTTTTAAGAATATCAATTTTAGAATCATCTAGAAACATTATGCTTATTGCATTTTATTTCTCTGTCTCATTATAAATTGAGCATTAAGAGAATACAGTATTTTAATTGTAACTCAGCCAACATCCATTCAGAGGTCTGTTATCATTTTGTCTTTTAAGAAATTTTTGCCTCCACAAAAGGCTGGGTTACATTTCTTACCTGATTGATGTAGTGTGGAGTATTCTTGATAATCAAACTACTCATGGCTTTGGGACTCTGAATTCATAAATATTATGTGAAAAAAATTATATATACTGCACTATCTCGTAGAAAAATGTATACTCCATTGTGTATATGTACACACACAAAAGAACCACTTGCAAATATGGAGATACCAGCAAAGACTAGAAGGATACATCACAACATAGACTGCGTGTAATCATTGATGATTTTGTGCTCATTGCTTCTTGTGCCTCCCAGTTTTCTATAATGTGCCCGTATACTTTTAAAAGTTGGGGGGAAAAGTATTATTAGAGAAAGTCAAGGTAAAGAGTGCTTAAGACAAATGAGCAGGTTCTTGAAGATTATAATAGTATGGACTGTAGGGGGAAGTTGGGATAAATAAAACAATTTCGTACAATGTGGTGGCTAACGGTGGAATGAGAATGTCACAAATAGAAAAGAAGACATGAAATATTTGAAGCTGCAGTTATGATATTTTATGTTTTCTAAAATTGTTCCTACGTTTTCCCACAATCCTGCTGACGATGGGCCTTCTAAATTCCTCCCCTCACCATCCCATGCCCACCTCACAGTAAAGAATAGCTCATTAGGCTCATGATGATCATCTCCAAGTCACCACTTCACTGTAAGTAGAAACTGTTCTTCTCGATGTGGGAGCAAGCTTCATCACTGTGCCAGTTGAAACTCTTGGACTTGCGTCTGCCCTAGGCCCAGGGTCTGAAATCCCCTTACCTGTTTCCTTTATGCAAGTGTGTCTTATCAGGGAGGGAATATGGTATTTCCTGGAGATGTGTATATCTCGGCTCAAAGAAAATGTGAAGGACCTTTGCAGAAGTTCCTTTTAACATGTCCACTTTATATATTACTCATAGGTTTCCTGTCTAGTTCCATTGGAACATTCTTTACCAGAAAAGAAACCCCGAGGTTCCCTGGATATATACCACTCTTCAAGAGGTATTATTGGACAGTGGAGTACTCAGGCTTCAGTGCCAGATCACTTTGGCTTAAATATGCTAAATGAGAAGAATAATAGCACCTAAAGTACAGACTAGTAAGAAAGTTGAATTCACCAACAGGAGTAAACTGCCCATCATACTGCCTTGGCTGAATTAAGTACTTGATAAATGTTAGTTTATCACACATCCATATGTGTAAATACATTCGGGGAAGAGGAGAAATTCTACCCATTCTGGTCATTTATTTTTAGGTTCATTTGTACTTGTATTGGTCAATCATCTTCATTTTTAATTCACATGTTCTATTCATTCTTTTGTCATTATTCAAGAAGCTTTAAATGAGATACATGCACGTGTATGTGTGTGTATATATATTCTTTACTCTATCTATCTAGAACTAGACATACATATATATTCTTTGCTCTAGATTCATTATTATACATATGCATATCCATTACACATATAGTATAACGATTCTGAATATGTATATATGCATATATAATACAATAATTCTAGAAGAAAGATTTTATATTATAGACTATCTATCTACCTATATAAGCTATATGCATGTAGTATAATAATTCTAGGATAAAGATTATAAATCTTACTAAGTAACATACAGTCAAAAGTGTCCTGGTATGGCAACTTGTTATTTGTATGGTCATTTACAACAAAGCTTTATGATAAAGTAATTATTAGTGTTTCTCTCTATTAACTCAATAAAATAATAAACATTTCCACATATGTTTTCACATTAGACTATGGCAACAACTAACTCCATGACATAATTAGGCCAGGCATTGTTATGCTCTTTTGGTTTACAAAGGGGGAATGTTGACTAAGAAGTTAAATGATTTGCCCAAAGACAATGGGTAGAAACAAATTATTGTTGGAACATCTGTTAGAACAGCATTCCTTTCAAACAACCATGTTTCTCCTTGCGATTGCCAATACCAATAGATGTACAAACACCAGCCCCTTAGAAACCCAAAGCAGACATCAGTAGTCTTTCGTTGTGCTTCTCCCTAGTCCCCCAAGTAGTCCTAGAGGAAATTACCATCAAGTTACCCAAGAGGTAAAGTAATAGGAAATCTATTTGCCTCCCATAGTCTAGATGTGGTGTTGGCAAACATTTTCTGGAAAGAGCCAGTTAGTAAATATTTTTTAATTTGCAGGCCAAACATTCTCTGTGGCATCTAGTCACCTCTGCCTTGGTCATGTGAAAGCAACCACAGGCGATATGTAAATAAGCGAAGGGATTATCAAAGCCATATAGTGGGGCAGGAGGTAGATATGGGTCCCCACCCCAGATGATCTCTGAGGAAATTTTCCAAAACCAATATTCCATGATTACATCCACCTGCTAAAAGACACCAAACTTGCATAACGGCCCTCTGTTTGGCATACCATTGCCAGAGTGATAATCATCATTCAGAGTACAGCTTTCATTTTTGAGAATTTAAATAAAGTGAAATTCTACAAATCATGCTTTGTAAGTAAGAGAAACCTAAAATCAAACTGGCTCAACTAATAAAGAAAATTACCTGGCTTACTAACTTAGCATAAAAGAGGTAGATCTGTCTATTTTCTGGCTTGGGTTGATTCAAGAATAAAAAAATATGGCCAAATAAAGAAATAAAGCAAAAAACGAACTAAATCAGAAAGAAGTAATATGAACTGTATTTCTGTCATAAAAGAGAAATTTATACACTAAAATATACCACAGTGAAGGGAAAATGTGAGTGCTGAATTACTACTGTGTTTATTCTGGTCAAGTCTTTTCATTCAGAAACGTGCCCACACATCAAAAGTGTTTGGCTGCTCTGGCATCATGTCTCTTCAATGTACTCTAGCCAAATAGAATTAAAATGTCCTATATTACTTATCCATCAGTGCAAGGGTGATAAACTTAGTAATAACCCCTGGTCTTCACTTTATACTAAAGTCTAACATTTTTGTAGACTAGTTGTTGACTTGGGAAAGCATTCATGATAAAATGCCAAGTCTAAAGAACAAGATAGAATAACACAGAATCATCACCATTTTGTGTGTGTTTGTGTATCTCTCTAGATATACATATAGACAGATGCAGACACAAATTGACTTCCTCCACATCCATCGTCCTTCTCCCTGCAAAAGTATTCTGATCCTCCATTGGGAAATTCACTTCTTCCCTACTATCAAGAATGTGGTCTGAGGGATTAATTCCTAGGGCTAGAGCCCGTTTGGCTTAGCATACCTCATTCCTCAATTCAAAATATTTCTTTCACAAATGTTCGTTTAGATTACGATTGCTAAGACAAGAAGAAAATGTTTATTGAGACTTCTAGAGAGAAAGAACATTTCTTCTTTGTTGGTGTTGTCTTGGTTGTTTATTTGTTGGTTTTATGTGCTTTCATAAGAAACTCTTTCCACTTGATTTACACAGGAAAGAATGAAGGCTGAGGAAATAATAGCATCCATTCTCCAGATACAAAGGTAGGACTCTCCTGTAGAAACCAAGCTGAGAAGTGGAGAGAGAGAAGCAGAGACCTGGCCACAGTGCTTTTATTCTTGAATCAATCCGAGCCTGAAATCCAACAGGTCTACCTCTTATCTGTTCAGTTAATCAGCCAGGCAATTTTCTTTATTATTTAAACTAGTTTGATTTTAGGTTTCTGTTACTTGAGAAGTATGATTTGTAAAAATTTACTTAATTTAAATTCTGAAAATAATGAAAACATTCTGTCAATTAGCATACATTGATTTTTGGTGAATATTGAATTGTTTTGTGAATTGTGTCTTATTCCATGTAGGAAAGGCAATGTAAAAACATCTGTTTCCTGAATTTCCTGAGCATTTCCTGTACATTTCAGACCAATTACCGCACTTGAATTATTTTACCATAGGCTGCAGTTGTGTTTGTTTAAAGCATAAATACTAGGTAGTACTGTTCGAGTACTGATGCAGGTTATTTTATAAGGCTGTAAACTGCATCTTTCTTTGCCTAAATAATGATGGTAATAAAGAGTGTATGTCAGTCTCTGTAAGGTTTTCAGTAAAATCAGTGCCTTCAAATTATTTTGAAGTGGAGGAAACTTTGAATTTATGAAATATTTATGAGAAATCACATCATTTCTACAGTGGTTCTCAGCTGTGACTACAGCATATGGTTTCTAAATTGAAACAGGTGTGTGAGAACAGGTGGTCACAGCCAAGCCAGGGAAGAATTGGAATTTATCGTGGGGAAGCAACATGATAAAATACCACCACTGGCATTGAAGGCAACTTGCTGATTTGATCTCAGGACCTACAAGATGCTCACAGGGGCAGATACTTATGACAGCACTTGAGATGAAAGTGTTCGCCTACTCGAATCTCACATATGGATGTTGGGAAGCTGTCAATGTCATTTCCCATGATGAGTGAATGGGAGTGAATCTTCATATTCAATGTGAATAGTTTGCAACTCAATTGCGTTAAAGGAAGAAAAGAATAAACTCTTCCTCTTATGTCTTTTAATACAAAACTTGTTCAGATGAGGTCTAGGGCCACTTGCACCACTTGCACCTATAGTTATCTGCACTATTTCTAAGGATAATGCTACATATGCTGCCCTATGTCCGCATACTACAAGCATCAGAAAATTATGCCCTTTTGCAGGAAGGGGTGGGTATAATGCCCTCCTGTTATTTCCGTAAATATCCTTAAAATAAGCCATCTTAAAATTCCATGTTGCGTATGGAATAAAGGTAACAGATAGTGTTTAGACTTTTTAAACCTCCCTCCCCACCCTATGGCGAGTACCTTCTTCTATATTTGGTCAGAACTTAGTAGTCCAAACTTATCAAAAGGAAATGAGGTAGAAGAGCTAAAAGAAAGTGTCTCTAGATGGATTTGAAAAGAGTATCTGTACTGAGATTTAAATATGAGCTGTTATCATGTTCTAGAGATTTACAAAGTTTCAAATCAATATTTTATGAAGTTGTATTTCAAAAGACATCATATAAAATCTAGAGAGCAACTCATCTTCCCTATCCTTGTTCTAATCCATATTCTGGTATATATTCAAGGGAGAGTGGATACCCCTACCTAGAAAAGTCACGCAAAATCTCAGGAAAATTGAACTGCCTTTCTCTATTTCTCCAAACTTCTTTCTACAATTACCTATTTTGTCTTAATGTAACTAGGGGAGTTAATTTTAAGAACGAAAGAAGACAAAAGAGTTAAAAGTAACAAAAGGCTTTATCATCATGCGCTCTCCTTACTGAAAGAAAAGCAAATGTAGCAGACACACAACATTGAGCTTACTCCCATACACAAACGCGCGTTTGCATGTACACACGCACACGCACAGACATGTGTGGGCACCTTGCCACTAAACATCTCTCTTCCTAACTGCTGGGAATTTAACAGCTGACAGCTCCCAGATGATTCCAGTCTCCCAACAACTGCCCTGGGATATAAAGAGTCACCTTCCTAAAGGCAACACCCCCTTTCCAGAGGCATCCCACCTCCAGCGAGGAAAGAGCTCTGCGGGACCTTTGCAGGTAAAGCTCATCTTGGCGTGACTCCAGCATAGCCTAAAGCCTTCCTCTACCCATTCCTGCACTCCACTTGGTCACAGATGTTGATCCCAAGAGCACTAGCTGATAAGCTTCCTGCACACAAATCTCTGCCTGCATAGCTAATACCAGGAGTGGTCTAAGGAAGCTGACTGGACCACCTGTTGATTGGCTGCCAACAACGACCCCCTTCACTGGCAGCAGTGGATGGCACAGATGTTTCTTGGCATGTAGTGGCAGTGAAATTTGTTAAAACTTCTACTATTAGGAACTGGTATGTGCTGGAGAGGAATGCACTGATGGAAGTAAATATACTAGGATTTTAAGAAGCACATCAAATGGTATTTATAAAGGCAATGGAATTGGATCACTGTTTTGAGGGAAATCAATGATTTGGAGAAAAAAATACGAAAGATTGAGGATGATTGATCAGTAATTAAATCATAAGTTCTCCTTGGCAGTGTATAAAGAGACTCTCATCTTGTGAAGCCAGAGGACAGAAAAATAAAATTTAATCATAAAAGTAACAGAATCTCAGAAAAGGTTGAGAAGTTTGAATTTTTATCCCAAAGAGCTTTGCTGTACCAACAGGGTTTCTATATAAAATATGGAATTAGGTAATAGAGCATATTGTTTCCATGAGCAAGATAGAAATATTAAGAGTATTTCTCAATCTGTACAAACAGAAAAAATTAAGGATTGACGATCAAGAAACTAAGAGTAGCCACCTCAATAAAAAGTTGCAATGCTTTGCCTTGTTTCTAAATTCAAACCTATTTTCAGATCCAGAACCCACCAACTGAAGCTGTCGAGTTTCCAGAAGGAAGGACTTTGAGGATCCTGGCATTGACTATTGCCATCTCAGCCATGTAGCAACCCCAACTGCAGTTGTGTGGAATGAGGAAATTTTGCAAGAGCATATTAACACAGCCTCAAGTACACAACATGGAACCAATGATCTTGCAAATATACTCTAGTCCATACCTAGCAAGCATGAAGATCATAAGTAGTATTTCTAAGTGTTCACATGGAACAGATAAAAGACATGATAGTATATCTGTAACAAACGGTCCGAAGGGAACTGGACCAAGTAGAAATCCCACAGATACATGGCTTCTTATTAATGGGTCCAGGTGAAGAAGATGTGACAAGTAGGTTTGGAATCCTTCGAAGACAAAAATTATGTAGAGGATGGGAGATAATCCCTAAAAAATTTGAAGGCTGACTGTATCAGTGAGGTTTGGGGCAGGTCTGGAATTCTAAAGCATGCCAGGACATCCCCTCCAATATAAAGGACAAATTTTTGCATTTTGAACCTTATATCACTGAGAATGAAGTACAATACCTATTAGGCCTTTGGGTTTTAGAGGTTAGATATTCCATCTTTGGGAATACTAGTCTGACCCATATATCAGGTGACAAAATGCTCCCAACTTTGAGTAGAACCTAGAAGGAACATGCTCTCAGACTGTGGTGCGTGAAGCCTTGCCAATATGACCATATAGCCATATGACCCAGTCGACTAGTATTGCAGGTATCTGTGTGGGGAAAAGAGGTTGTACACAGCTGATGGCAAGCCCTAAAGAGAGAATCATGCATAGATTTCTAAAGTTCTGGATAAAGGTCATGTCACTTGTAGCAGAGAATTACATACCTTTTGAAAAACAGTTTATGGCATAATCCCAGGCCCCAGAAGAGACGGGACTATGGGAAATCAAGTCACTATTAAGTTAAAACTTCCTTTCTTCTTTCCATCTTGATCTGGTATATCAGTTAATGTTCCACAAGAGAAACAGAACCAGTCCCTGTGATACATACGTACATGCATTTGTATATACATGTGTATATCTATCCATGGAGAGAGAGAGAGGTGAAATTTATTGCAAGAAACTAGCTTATATAATTTGGGGGACTGACGAGGGAAGTCAGAAATCCATAGGCCCAAGTCATCAGGAAGGGTAGGTTCAAAATTCTCAGACAGAAGCTGAGGCTTCAGTCCATAGGGAGGGTCTTTTCTTCCTTCTCAGGGAAGTCTCTGTTCTGTTCTTAAAGCCTTTGAATTTATTGGATCCAATATACCCAGATTATCTAGGATAATCTCCTTTACTTACAGTCAACTGATCATAGATGTTAATTACACCTACAAAATACTTTCAAAATAACACCTAGATTAATGTTTGACTGAATAACTGGAGACTATAGCCTAGCCACGGTGACACATAAACAGACTATCACACTTGACTTTCACCAGGCCTACTACTTCTTAAGGTCAAGTGCATCTAGCAGCAATCCACTGTGGTACAGCAGTGGTACATTCAGGATTACATGTGAGCAAGGTGGAAGGGCATAAGCAGGTGGCCAGGACCTCCATGTCATCCACCACTATGTTATCTGTGACTCACCTCTAAATGGACTAAACTGCCCTCTAGCCCCACTCAGAGGTGGCCCTGAAAAACAACAGAGAGGGGAAATTCTCTCAGTGGATAGATATTTGGATAGTTACCTGGTCATCCACTTTGAGTAGAATGAGAAGGGCCACTTTTTAGAATTTATATAGACTTACGAACATTGGTGAATGACTTGGCTGAAGGATAAGGGTCTTGGAAGGATTCAAATGGGAGGACAATGAAGTCTGTGGAACAGCCATATTGAAAATAGGCATGAACTGTGACTATCTTTGCATTACATGTCAACACCCATCAGAAAACATCCACCACAGAAGAAGCACTAGACAACTAAATGGATTAACTAGGTCAACTGGCATCATTCAGATTTTGTCCATCAACCTCCTCAGTGCTGGCACAATGGGCTCATGAACTGGGTAACCATGGTTACCAAGGATGTTTGGGTCCAAGAACATGGGTCCCCTCTCACCCCTGCTGTTGGTAAAGATCCAACTGCCAGCAACCAAGACCCATGCTACTTCCCCAACGTGGCACCATCCCTCCTGGAGTCCAAATAGCCACTTGGTGGATGATTGACTCCATTAGACATGGTCTACTCTAAAAGGATCAGTAATTCTTTCTGATTGGCATTGATACATATTCTGAGTATGGTTTTGTCTTTCCTCCCAAAAGGGTCCAATCTAGTACCACTATTCAAAGACTAATAGAATGGTTGACCTGGACTGACACAGGATCCTAAATAACTTTAAAGCCACTTTACAACAAAAGAGGTGCAGACATGGGCACATCAATGTGGAGTCCAGGTTGCTATCACATGCTGCACCACCTTGAAGTTGCCGTCTTCCCAGTGATTGCCCTCATCTGAAGAGAGTCACCTCATCCAAGGTCATGCCCCCTTTTTCCCCTTCTTGGGGCAGCCTCCATTCAAAGACTAGTCATTGCAGGAATGCAAAGACTCATTGGTTGGCTTATACTTTTATTGTTACTCATCACAGCCCTTCATCTCCCTCTGCTCAGTCTTGTTTTATCCACTCCTTTCTCACTGTTGTTGATCCTAACAATAATGTTGAGTAACATTTCTGCATGTAAATTTCTATCTCATAATCTGCCTCCTGGAAAACCCAATCTGCTACGGTAGACTTATACAAAACTTTATAATTCACTTTCAGATAAAAGCAAACTGTTCACTTAACCTCAAAATGGGCAGATCTTATGTTGTGTTCTTATCACAAAAAAGTAACAATAATAGTAATAATAATAATAATGAAGAGGGTGGGAGGAAATTTTTGGAAGTGATAGATTTGTTTATGGCATCGACTGGAGTGATGGTTTCCAAAAAAGTTATTATTTTAAATAAAGTAAAAATTTGTTTATTAAAAAATTAGCTAAAATCTTTGTTGTAGCATTTACTTACAAATATAAATAAGCTATTCTTTTAGTAGACATGAGAAAGACTATGCAATCTTTTATAAATAAAATAACTTATAAAGTATTACTTAAAACAGTGTCAGTTTCATGAGGATTAAACTATCAAATTTGTGAATTTAAAACAAATATAGACATTAATTTAGCATCTACTGGTGCTAGAACTGAGATTACCAAAAAGACTAGTCTAAGCTCTTGAGTAGCTCACACACACACACACTTACACACAAATAAAACCTCTACAAAAATAAAAATAATTTAAAGGTATTGGATACCTAATATGTGTCAGGAAATATCATCTAAGAGCTTTATAAACATTATATAATTTATTTCTATGGGTAACTATGAAGTATGTGGACTATTATACTATTACATATATTTGTATTACACTATATGCTCATACTATGATACTAAATATTGAAATATTATATACTGAAAGAAGAACCAGATGTGGGCTTTGAAGTCAGACAGCACTGACTTAAAATTATATCTCTGTCACTACCCTGCCTCTATAATCTCTATATGGAATATATTATAGTATGTGCCAATAAGAAAAATGGAGTGGAAAGATTCGGTAACTTTCCCAAGGTCGCACACTTAGCAAGTGGCAGAGCTGGGATTACAGCTGTAGTCTGCCTCAATTTGAAAGCATGCTTTCAAATATTATGCAGTAAATTTAATGAGAAAGAGGAATGCAATAAAAATAATTAAAATATATATGCTAACTATGCAGTGCAACAGAATACAACGTACACTTGTAAGTACAATTCAGTTCATGAAGTTTACAAATTATCTTTCAAAATTTGTCACAAAAACCCTTTTGTTTTACGGAGATGAAAGCAGAAGTTCATAATTGCTTTTACCAGTAATTTATGTACTTGGAGGATTTTAAACTCAGTTTCTCAAAAATAGTCACATTTTGATATATGGAATGCTTGCTGAAACATTAATTCTTTGAATACCTAATCCAAATTTTTACCAGCCAATTAACAACATGGTGCCAGGAACTTGCATCTCTCTCGTTGCTGAAAAATAAACAAAATTTATCACTCATTTATTTCCCACTTCAAATAAAGTAAAATACATTTTGTAAGAGATGTTTTCTGGGTCTAAAGTTCACTTGGAACTTAAGTTAAATAATGTCTCTAGAGACTGCACAAAAATGTTTACCAAAATTCAGACATCTTTATAAAAGCCCTAAAGTGCTTTTGGTTTTGAGGCAATAGCCTTGAATCTCACGCTTCACAAATGTGTGGTAAACACATTGCATTTTAAAAGAATATCAGAGCATATTTCAACCATTGTTAACCCTTCAGAATCTTTCCTAGCCTATAAAGGCAGAATATCATAGTTGAATGTCCACCACCATAAATAATTGTGGCTGCTGGTAGTTGTGTTTTGATTGCTTTGATGGTTAGCTGCTTCATGGTGAAGTAAATCATGTCACCCCTAATAAGCTATGATGATAAATTATTCAAAGCTCTATGATTTAATCTCACGATAATTCAACAATTTTTTTATTGAACACTTATTTTACTCTGGGTGCTCTCCTGACTGTTGCTGGTAAAGTATTACATAAACTACACACTCCCTACTTCATTGAGATTATATTCCAGTTTGATGGAGTTATAGAAAACAAGTAAATGAAGAATCAAATTTCAGATTGTGATGAACTACAGTGAGAATAAAACAGTGATGTGGAGAAAATAACACACGTGAATTGACTTCTATCATAATCTCTTCTGTATTTTAAGTTCTGATTTCAGATCTAAGAACTCAAACCAGAAATTGCCATCTTCTAAATGTGACTCTGGATACTATAAGGTAGTATTTTGAAGTGGTACATGAACCTATATTACTTTGCTAGCAATGCCATAAAAAAATATCACAGACTGGGTGGCTTAACAACAGAAATTTATTTTCACACAGCTCTGGAGGATAGAAGTCCAAGATGAAGATATTGGCAGAATTCATTTCTTCTGAGGCCTCTCTCCTTAGCCTCCAGATAGCCACGTTCTGTTGTATCTTCATATGTTTTTCTCTGTGCATATGCATCCCTGGTGTCTCTTTTTTTGTGGCCAAATTTTCTCTTCTTATAAGGACATCAGTCAGATTAGATTCAGGCCCACTCTAATGACCTCACTTTAACTTAATCACCTCTGTAAAGCCCTATCTCCAAATACAGACACATTTTGAGGCACTGGGGGTTAGGGCTTGAACAAATGAATTGGGGGGGGTGGGGTGGTAAAGGGCACAATTCAGCCCATAACAAAACTCAATGTGTTTTTTTGCAATGAAGCAGAAGCATTTTATTAAGGATAAGGAAATGACATAGGGACAGAGGGAGTGAGGAATAACAAGAACATATGCATATGCATGCATAAGCACAGAAAATTAGACCTTTCAAGGGAATTCTATGTGTATTATCCTGTATATTTTTATAGCTAGTAATTGGCTTAACGTATACCAGAAGCATGGTCCCTGAAATCTAAAGTTGAGATCTTTTCCAACATTTAGGCATACTTCAGCTATTAACATAGCATGTGTCATATATAACTTGGTTGCTCAAGTTGGAATGATAGTGTTAATCAATCCTTCTCTGTAAATAGGACCAAGTCTGAGCTAAGCTAGGGCTTGTTACTTATACAGCGTTTTAGAACTGAACGACAATTGTGGGACATGAAACCTAATGATTTCCAAATTGTGCTCTGCAGAGCTCACAGAAGAGCCCTTCCCAACTCCCTTGAATTAGAGAATTCCATGAATTTTCTCTTTGACAGATTGGGTTTCTCAGTGAGCTTCAATTTGAAGTCAGAGCCCCATGATTAGTCATAAAAAAGTATACAATGGTCTGAAACCATTTAATGTTCCAGTAATCTTATTTTACTGCTCAGGAAATTGTGTCCCAGAGAAGTTTGCTGACTGTCTAAGTTTAGATGGCTAGGAAGTAAAAGAGCAAGGCTCTAAATTGAGGTTTCTCTTAACTCTCAATTCTAGTCCCGTGTTTGTTCAATTCTGTGATTTCTGTACCTTGCTCTGTTACAGGAGTGAAAATGAACTAACATATTTTGAAGGCACCTATACAATACTAGGAAATATGTGTGTGTACACATGTATATACATATATATAATACATGCATGTGTGTATATAAATATTATGAACGTATTTATGTACATATACACATGCATACATATGTATGTATATAAATATTATGTCACTCTCTATATATGATAATCATTGCAATACCATAATTCTTGCAACACTATGAGTTTACAAATGAAAAACCTGGAGCTCAGAGAGGTTATATAGCCTTTCCTAGGTTATAGAGGCAGGATAATGACAGAGATATGATTTGGAGTTAACACTGTCTGACTTCAAAGCCCATATCTTGTTCTTCTTTCAGTATACTACTTCCTCAAATAGTAAAACTCCATTCTCAAGTTTTGGTAACTTTTGGATATGACTTTCTGTATGATATAAGCATGAGCTGTGTTTATGTAATTATTTAGACACAAATATGATTATCCAAGTTCTTCTCCCCACCTTTCAAATTGCTTTCCAGAATGTTTCATTGAGTGTTGACCTCAACCTGTTGAATCAACCAGTTGAACTATATATAATTTTACAACACATTAAAACAAAGATAATTCTTGAGTCAATACTTTTTAGGTTCTCAATAACGCAAAAAAAGTTGAGAATCTTGAACTAAAACATTTCCCTTTAGTTTCAGACCAGACTTCCAGCTTGATAATCTGCCCAACTTTACAAGGAAATAAGAAACATTAATACAGAATAACAAGTTCATCACTCATAAATGAACTGAAGGATTACACAGCCAGCCAAACCAGAACCCCTTGTGAGACACGTCAGGCCAACTGACGAAGCAGTAGGAAACAGAGCAGGAAGCAACAACCGCTACCAGAAGAGAAGGCATTGCCATCTGGCCTATCTGATGTCTCCTCCATCCTCCCAGAACTGTGGCTGCTCGATGGAGTGAAATAAGCTGGAAGAACTTTGGGGAGGGAACCTGGAGAAACGAAAGTTCCCATTCACCATGCGGGGCTTCACGCCACTGATTTGTGTCTGTCCTGCCTTTGAAGAGCTGATGATCCAATGAGTAATATATGGAGCCAGCATGGCTGTGAGAGGATTGATGCCAGGAGGGTCAAGTGTAGGGAGTATATAAAAACTGACAGTTCAGAATAAACAGAGCAAAAGAAAAGGGAATTAAGTGATAGGTAATTTGTTCTCTGTGGCAGGGATTAGAGCAGGTGAGAAATGGCTTCCAACTCTGATGCATAATCAGTTATCAACTACTTTATGACAGAAATAGGACCTGATGAGTTGATACTCAACCTTGATTTTTAACGTTCCTCACTTGAAATAGGGACTATTTTCATATATATTATGTGTATGAACGACTATAGTTACACATCAGTGTTTCTCAACCTCAGCATTATTGACATTTGGAGCCAGATAATTCTTTCTTGCGAGGAAACGTACTGTTTATTATAGCATGTTTAGCAGCATCCATGGATGGATTTCAGAATCCACTGGATTTCAGAAGCATTTCCTTACAGTCTTAGCAACCAAAAATATCTCCAGAAATTTCCCCCTGGTAAACATAACTCCTGGTTCAGAACCACTAGTCTAGGTCATCCAAATAAATGAACACGCAAAGTGCTTCCACCACAATTATGCTGCCCAGCTGTATCAAATTAGGGCATGATAATATTATTTACCCAACGAGGCATTCAAGTATTGGACCTATGGCTCATCAAGCTAGAAAAGTATTGGGTTTGGCTCTAACAATGGCATCTATATTCATTACCAGGGTTAGATCTTCATAGGGGATGAGTGAAGTAGATTCACTCTGGGAGAAAATTGGCTGGATATTCACTCTATTTGGCCTCTTCTTTCATAATAAAGAAGACAGTTCACTGAGGTGTGATACAGGCCCAAATTTCCATATTGCTATCCTCTATCCCCTTTTGGATCTCTCTCTCTAAATGTTGAAAGAAAAGGAGGAGTCCAGTATAAATAATAGTTCCATTTGTGCAACTTGCCTGTTAACCAAATCGAAGTTAATATTATGCAACTTTTCTAAAACTCATGCTACCTTTCTGCTCTTTTGAATTAATTTTACAATTGCAAGATTTTAAGGGTCCGTTATGGTTCATACATATTTTAATCTTTTTCATTATACCCCTAACTTACTAAAAAAAATTATTAAACGTTAATACCTTAGTTCACTGAAATTCAGATATTTTTATACTCAAACACATGAGGCTTTCAGCACAACAAGGTGAATCGGACAGCAACAGTCAAAGTACGTTCCATGCAATGTGAAAATGACCTGCCACACGCGAAATGTTCAGTACAAAGAAATATTTCTCTTCTCATGTATAGATAGCATTTGAACATGTTCGCAGATCCACTCATTTCAAAAATATTCAGCCTAAGTGCATATCTTTAATGTTTAGGGGGAAAAAATGTGTGCAATAATATTTCACTGATTTCTTGAGTTAAAATGTCAATAAAATTTCATTAAGTAATATGGATGATAAATCCACTTATAGAATGCTGTAGCTTAATTCACTGAACAAATTAAGGTAAATGCAACCTTATCTGTTATCTCACCCTAAGGTAAACGCAATCTGGTGAAATTTAAATAAAATGTTTATTTATAATATGAAATGGAAAAAAATCATGAGTCTATGTGTAAAAATGGTTTCTATGAAGGTTTTTTACTATATAGTTTGTAATTGCCAGGTAAAGCAATGAATATATGTGTATGTACGTGTACATTTATCTCTGTGTGTATATGTGTATGTATGTATATATTTATTAAGCACATCAAGATGAGCTTATGAGAAGTAGTATGGAGTAATAATTATTGGATGGTTTTGATTGATTCTCACCAAATGTGAGGATTCTTATTCATCTAAGACAAACATTTAGACTACATTTCCAATGCTTCCTGACAATGAGATGCAGTCTTTTGATTGAATTTTGGCAAATGGTATGTAGGCAGAAGTGTTGTACTCAGATAACCTGCCCTAAAACTTCTTGCACAATTCCCCCACCCTCTCTTGGCTCATGGGCTTGTGAGAGGCCCTGGATACAGAAGACTGTGAAACTCTGGAAGACTGTAGAGACCTAAATGGAAGAAACCTGGGCTATGAATGACTGTGACTTCGAAACCATGGGTTCTCTCCTCCTCCTTACTATATTAAGTTGTAATGTGAACAAGAAATAAACTTTATTTTGTTAATCAACTGAGTTTCAGGAGTTATTTTTTAGTGGCCTCCAGAAAATGCTTAGTGTCTTGCCCATGTCCCTAAGACTTACCACTTCAGAGATCTCCAGCCTGAATTCCAATTACCAGGACCCTTGCAGTCCTTTTTTTTTTTTTTTTTCCTGCCTCAAGGCTGTTTGGCCATCAAAGCCTGCCCATTCAGAAGTTCTAGGGAGTTAACTATCCACAAGCCGTCAACCAATGACTGCTAGGATTTTGTGCAAAATCTTCCCTCTCCCTGGACCCTCCTGTGAGACACCTCTGAAGCAAGTCTTCTTTCCTGCATCCCAGAATTTCCCCAGCAGCATGAAGCTCCAGTGACCCACCCAGGCTCCTAGCCGAATAACACCCTTTGCTGGCTGCCTGCCATCCCTTCCCTACCTTGTATCCTTGCTCCTCTTCCAGACCATCTACACTCAAATCCTTGTCTGGAGTCTGCTTTTAGAAAAACCCAAACTAATGCAGACATTTAGCTTTTCCAGACTGTTATAAAGAGTTTTATATCCAGAAACACTTGAGTCCGATTTGACCTGAACTCTCCCTTCCCAGCTTTATAAATGTGAATAACACAATTACATTTTCTAAAGGCCCATCTTTTCCTCCAAAACATATGGGTAATAATAGTAATTATTTCCTAGTGTTGCAACGAAGGCTAGAGGTGATAAGAATGACAACTTTACAAGCTGTCTAGTATACAGTGAGTACTGTCTAGATTATGCCATGTTTGTTATTTCTACACAGCTAGATAATGGTGGAAGTGGTATTTGAACTCAGTGGTACCTTGTTAGTAAGCCAGTATACTTCCTCTCATGTTATGCCAACGTGTGATAATTACCATACTAAAGTCATTTCTGAAATGTCTTATTTCAGTTTTAATTTTTATTTTGCATCAAAGTTTTGCATGCACAAAATTTAAATAGTTTTACAAGGTTTGTTTTGAGAAACAGTAATTGTCATCCATCTCCCATCCTGGTTTCCTCTTCCCAAAGACAGCTACTTTGATTCTACTAGATAA
Source organism: Equus quagga (assembly GCF_021613505.1). Lineage (NCBI taxonomy): Eukaryota > Metazoa > Chordata > Mammalia > Perissodactyla > Equidae > Equus > Equus quagga. Next base: position 133,749,600 of record NC_060269.1, read on the forward strand.
TTCTTTTGATATGTATCTTTATTTCTGTACGTGACATGTTCACATTGCTATTTAATAATTTTTGTTTTAGGCATGATTTATTGATGTCCCAAGATGGAGGATGAGGTTTTAGCTCCTTTTCTCCTCCTGCCCTCCTCACCCATGCACATCCTTCCCATGCCACTAAGCTCACAACACAGCTACACCATGGTTTCATATTTGCTCTATGTTAACATACTGAGTGACTATGTGAGAGTCACATAATGGTGACTATGTAAAGCTACACATAATTGAACCACATTCATTGCCTTATTTTTCTATATAATCACTGTCAGTTCCAAACTCTTTTGTCCAACTGTCTCCTCTAATGACACAGAGACCTATCAGGTTTCTTACCCATTTCATCTTCTTAGAGAAAACTCATGACATTATCTGATGTGCGCAATCTTGATGCACTGCTACCTAAGGATAGTTCACAGCTGTCATCCGGGTATCTCCCTTCACCTTTGTTCTGGGGATTCCTTTTACTTGCTTTCTGTATTGAAAGACCAGTTTCCTATATTCCATCTCTTCTGCTTTATCGTTTTACTTCTTTGTTTTGGTTTAATACATTCTACAGTAGGCTCCTGAAGAAGGATAACTGGGAGATAGACATAATTAGATAAATACATACAGATTTTCAAGTTATGTGTCTGGAGGTACTCTGTACTTCCTTATGCTTAATTGATAATTTCACTGGATATAGTATTCCAGAATAGACCGTTTTTTCCTTCAGAATTTGAAGTGTTCATCATCTTCAAACTTTTAGCATGACACAATTTTTATTCCTTTTTTTTTTTCGTTTGCAGGGAAAGATTTGCCCTGAGACAACATCTGTTGCCAATCTTCCTCTTCTCTTTTTTCCTCCCCAAAGCCCCAGTGCACAGTTGTATATCCTAGTTGTAAGTCCTTCTAGTTCTGTGTGAGCTGTTGCCACAGCATGGCAACTGACAGATGGGGTATGTGGTGCTGCGATCCGGAAGCAAACCTGGGCCATCTAAGCAGCCAGACGGAAATTTAACCACTAGGCCATCAGGGCTGGCTCTATTCCTAACCATCTTTGTATGAATTATTTCACTGCTGTTGTTATGATTGTTTTATCCCCTTCCTCCATTCCCAGCTCATAAGATCCCTTTGATTCAGAGTTTTGAAATTTCATCATAATGTTCTTGGTGTGGGTCTAATTTCTAATTTTGTTCTGAGTACTAGGCCCCTTTCAATCTGAAAATACATTTTCTCTTTTACATTGACACTTTCTTTCTTGTTTTATTGACTGTTCTTTCTTCTCCCTCCTTTATTTTTTCTGGTCTTTTTAATCTTAAAATGTATTTATTCATATTGAAACTCCTAGACTGGTTCCATAACTTTCTTGTCTTTTATTTCTTGTTTCCTATCTATCTGTCTATTGGGGAGCTCTAGTGTCCAGTATATTCTACAACTCTATCTTCTAGCCTTTACACTAAGCTTTTCATTTTTGCTATATTCTCCCCCAAGAATTCCTTGTTATTCTCTATCTCATTTTCTTATTATATGTTTATATTATCTCTGTTCCTTCTCAGAAGATATTAATAATAATTTTTTGTCTCATCTCCACAAATAGACTTTTTTCTTCAAATTAACTTCTTTTTTCCTGTGTGTGGATTTTATCTTTTATACAGAGGCTTTCCTCGCTTATATGCTAATCCTGGGCTGGATTCTCATACTTAGAAGTGGGAGATCACCGAGATGTTGGAGAGCAACAAGCGCATCAGCGGGATGATTGACATTTGGCTCCTCTATGAAGAACTTTTAGACTTTTGTTCTAGTACCCATCAGTTTCTTGGGATACACTCTGCCCAGAGAGAAACAAACTAGAATTTGTGTTATTAGCACCCAGCAAGCTGTCTGTAGCTGGTCTGCTATGCAGTCCATATACATTGTATTTTACTTTCTCCAGAGATTAAACCTTGAGTCCTTTGAAAGGAATAGAGGGCACAGGCATGGAGCCACACAAAATGGTGGCAAGGATTTGGGGATCCAATTTCTTTAATCAACTTTTGACATGTCCTACTGCTTTTAGCTTTTTACTCCACTTGTGAAAGGTATCTGATGCTGGGAATTTCTGAGGCTTCTAGTAATTCCTCAGTGTAATTAAATTGCTTCTCAGCTTTCCCCACTGCTGGTTTAAGATTCAGTGTTTTGAGGTTTGCCATGTTATTTTCTACTCATCTACATATTTTTTAACTTCTATGATTCTTTTTTATTGTCTCTTCTTCTATTCTTTCATATTTGTAGTTTTATTTTTATATAATCTCATTACGATGAGTTTAGTATCTTCAGGAGGGAAAAAATGTATATCTATAAAATTAATATGCTATCTTTACAGAGAAAGTCTGCTTGAAACTTTGACATGTTTTCACAAGAAGAGAAGTTAGTATAAAAATGGTCCATCTCTAAGTCTAGCTAATGACCATGATTGGAAGCTTACAGACCACGTTACTTTGTATGTGAGTGTACCATAGCATTAATCCTAAAAGTATTTTATTTTATTTATTTATTTATTTTGCTGAAGCTAACATCTGTTGCCAATCTTCCTCATTTTTTTGGTTGAGGAAGATTAGCCCTGAGCTAACATCTGTACCAATCTTCCTCTACTTTATATGTGGGTTGCCACCACAGCATGGCTGAGGAGTGGTGTAGGTCCACGCCTGGGATCCAAACCCACAAATCTGAGCTGCCAATGTGGAACATGTCAAACTTAACCACTACACCACAGGGCTGGTCTGCTAAAAGTATTTTTAATATGTGATTTCAAGAATGAGATGCACACAAAATAGAAGCCAATTCAACATGCCACACACAAAGAATTGAGCATCGTGGCTCAGAAATGTTGATGGGTTCTCCTTCCTTAATGAGTAAAGGCCAAAATCTGACAATTAAGGTTTGCTACATTCACACTACTCCAGGAAAACTAAACTACTTAATTTTTCCCATAGCTACCTAGAATTTTCCCAGCTGTAAGACTGTGTCCATGAGTTTCCTCTACCTTAGAATATCTTTCTTAATGAGGATATTCAAGACTCTTCTGGAAGCAATCTTTTCCAGATTCCAAAACCCAAATATCAATACATCTTGATGAAAAAATGTTATGATTATTTATGCATCTTTATCTTCCCCTACTAGACTATCAACTCTTTGAGGACAGTGGCAATGTTTTATTTAGCTTTTCATTTCTAAGCCCCCTCCAACATCCAGAACTTAGAAAAGAATGCAGCATAAATGTTATCTTCAATAAATTTATTGAATAACATTGTAGGAACACCATGTACATCAAAATTGTGTTGCAAAGATTCCTATCTGCTTAATTCACTACATAATCCCTGACCTACTTAGCAAGGAAATCTTGAATATTATCTGGACATATGGAAAAATAAAATAAAGAGTACTTTCCTCACCTGTACTTATAGTAGTGTGTGATCATCCAACTAAATTTTAGCAAATAAGATAGAGATCACACAGTATATCAGGAGATAATAAAGATGGATGCCTCATGCTAAAGAAGTACTGTTTTACTTTTAAAAAACTGTTTTTGGAGAGTTTTCTATATTCTTTGTTAAGTATATACAGTGAAAATATTTTTTCCTAGTGTATAGCTTGCATTTTCAATTGATTAATGGTTTCTTTCATTGAGCAGATGTTCTTAGTTTTAATTAAGTCCAATGTATTGAATTTTCCTTTTATGGTTAGTGCATTTTGTGTTCTGTTTAAGAAATCTACCCAAAGATATCAAGATATTCTCCTATGTTTTCTTCTAGAAGTTTTTTAACATTCACATTTAGGTCTATTGTCTTCTAGATTAATAATTGTTGTTTATATAGATATTTGATTTTCCAGCACTATTTCTTAAATTTTTTTAAATCTTTCTTTCATTGCCAGTCTACTAAGTTTTCCTGGAAATATTTCCTAATAAATCACTTTCAAATGAACTCTTATTCCAGGACCTTCTTTTTCAGAAACCAACCTAAGACAACCCTTGCTCCTGAAGAACGATTCTGCTGGGTGTTGTATGCAGATTTATTTTGTTTTCTTGACCTCTTGAGGCTAGTACACAGCATTGCCTCTCTGTTCTAAATTGATGATCTTGATATGCTGTTGTCAGTCTAATAATTGCTTCTTAACAGTAGACTGCTCTTCCTCCCTGGTTGCTTTTAAAAGGTTTTCACTGACTTTGGTGTTTGCAGGATCACGCTGCTGAGTCTAGCACACCCTCACAAACATGCATCCCGAGATGCATCTGTGGATTGAGCTCAAGTTCTAGTTGCTCTGTTTTTCATTTTTCTCTTGGCTTTCAGTTCTTGGAGAGATTTTTTTCCCTCCCTTTTTTGTTTTCTTCCTTCATTCCGTTTTTCCTTCCTTCTTTTCTCCCTTCCTTCTTTTCTTCCTTCCTTCCTTCCTTCTTCCCCTCCTTCTTTCCTTTCCTTCCTTCTTCCATCCTTTCTATTTAGCTCAGGTAACATTTAATTGATTTGCTAAGCTTCTTAAACTTGAACCTTTTATAATATTTGGAATGAAATCCACCAACTCTCTTATAAGAATATTTTCCACAGATACCTTTAGGCCTTCATTAGAAAGCTATTTCTCCCCATTGGTACATTTGGTTACCTCATTTTGCTGTTTGTTTCAGATTATCAAAGCTTATAAATATGTGTTTTGGAATCATTTGCTCAGTCATTTCCTCAAATCATATTTGATTGTATCAGTTAACATACGGTTTTAAATGTATGTATTATAAATATCTGTAGCCAAGTCATTTGAAGGCTTAATAAATTTTTAACAAAGTCTGTACATTTTTTAATAAAGTTACTAGTGATACTTTATTAAGTAGTGCAATGACTTTTTATTTTTAATGTGTGTGCCCAATTTTGGAGTTGAGAGTGCTGTTAGTATTAAATGTATGACGTATACTTTAAAAATGTTACCTTATGCAGCATTTCTAAGTACCAGAGGGTTACATTCTCGAGGGTTGTCAGTTTTTGTTATCTGTCATAAACCTGGAACCAGAAGTTCTGCACTAACTTTAAGGCTTGGGCATCAGGGCCATTTTTTCATCACTAAAGCCTGTTTGAGAAATAAAAGTTTTTGCACGTAATTGTTCACACAGGCTTTCCCCAGAACTATGCACTTGCACTGCCCAGGGGCAGAGGGCATCATGTTTAACTGTCACTCTTGCAGAGACATTACATAACTTGCCCAAGTTATACGTTAGCGAAAAGATAGAGACAAAGCTAGCATTCATGGTTCCTGTCTCTCAACCTTGAGTCTTTTCCATATCCTGCCTCATTGCTCCATTCTTTACAAGGTCGTGGGCTGCTGCCTTTGAAAGTGGATCATGTAAGAGAAGAAGAGGAAGAGGATGAGGATGAGGAAAAGGAAGAAGGGGAAGGAGAAGGAGAGGGAGGAAGGTGGGGAGGAGGGTGGAGAAGAAAGAGAAAAAGAAGGAGGAAGAGGAGGAGAAAACATCTTTGGAGATAAAGAAATTTTGATTACTTGCTTGGACATTTACAGAATCCAGCTGTGTAGCAGAGCACCACAACTCGTCCTTGATTCAGCCTCGGCTCTCTCTTTCATAAAACAATTGTAGTAGCAACCTCTCAGTGTTGTTTTGATAAATAGAACTAGTATATGCAAAATGATTTTGCATTTTATACACAGAAGATAATAAATGAGCTATTTTTCATACATTATAATTACTTATATTAGTTAATATAAAGGGCTTAAAGTGGTTTATAGTGGTTATTAAAATTATTTATTGAGAGTAATGCCTTTTTGAATGCTTTTCTCCTGGTCTGATACAGTATATATATATATATATCATAAAATGGCCACATCATTTCAATAAGGCTTTAGCTGAGTTTTTGCCAATGTCATGCTCCTATATGATTTGCTAGTGAATATTTTTTCTTAACCATTAAAATATAACTAAAGTCATCCTCCTACATGTTTACAAACCCCAGTTTTTAATCTCCAAACAGTTTTGCTTCAAAACTTCTTAAATGCACCATGCTTTTTTACATTCAAACTTTCTTTCAAAGTTACTAAATGTGGTCTAATTTAGCTCTGGATTCTTGATTTCCAAAATTCAGTCTAGTCAAGGCAACGTTCACTTTTATTGAGAAAAAGCCGAAACTTGCCCAGCTTTTCACCCGCACAGGTACTTGAAGCATGATCTCTTTCTTACAACCCTTGTAGAGTTTATACATACGACTAGTACTTCACACAGAATTCAGAGGAGGGAGAACCAGCCCTTGATAAAGAAAACATTGATTTTCTTTTCCAACCTCTTACACTAAAACTTGCTAACTTGTTTCACTCTTGTCCTACACAACAGTGTTGGCTTAAAGGTCTTTATAGATTTTTTTTCACATAACAACAACCACGTCTTTTGTGCTCAAAATGCCATTGCACCTCATCTTTGAGAATAAACGGTGCCTGCTTTGATTCTGCAATCTTTTATCTTGCTTGACTTTTATCAAACTGCCTCTGCCATCAGCCATCCAAGTCATCTGATCTCAATCTTCCCATTTCACATTGTGCTGTCTCTCATTGTGCTTGTACTTTTAATCTCGGAGTATATCTTATCAGGCAACTCTTCTCAGATAATCCTTTGACATTTGTAATGAGGCTATTTTTCAATTTTAATAATTACCATTGCTTCCATTATTTCTTTATGGGGATGCAAAATTTATAATAAAGTAGCTTCATAGTTTACAGAGCATCATTTTATAAAGTCCTTCTCCTATTCAGGCAATGGGTAAATCCAAGAATAAATTAAATAATATTTTATTCATTTATTCACTGCTTTATACTTTAAATATGGTTTCAAGTAGATTAATTTGTTTTATCCTGGTTACAATCCTGAGACACACAGAAGAGATTATTAAAACGTTTTTGATGTTTTTTAAAGATAAAAAAACTATAATTCAGGGATTTATGCAGCTCACCAAAGCTCTCCCTGGCAGAAGATGCAACTGACATTAAAGCTCATATTTTCTGGCTCTTTACCCTCTATGCCTCATATTATACTAGTCATTGCATATTCCCATTATAAAGTACATGCTTTAAAATTTGAATACGGAGATTATCAATACAGATTCTCAATGATATAAAACCTAATCCTAATTAGGTTTCAAACTATGAATTTGGCATAGTATAGTGAAAAGTAAGGGATTTGTAATCAAAGCTAGATTTACACTCTGATTCTATTAATTAATCACTTAGTTACCTTGTATCCCAATATTTATACATGACTAATAGTATCTGCACTATAGAAGTTCTTGTGGGGACTGGAGAAACAATGTATTGAAGAGTTAAGCGTGGCATTTAGCAAATAGCAAATAATCAGTGGATGGTGCTGGTATTATATCAGCCTTCTCTTCAGTCAGTCCTTGGATAATTTTTTAATTTAGAAAAACGTTTTGAATTCTAAGCTCTAATTTCTTCCCATCTACACGCATGTTTCTAACTCCACCTTGCTGCCATTTTATTTCTATCAAAATCTCTTTTTTGTTCCTTTGGTCATCTCATGTATAATCCATACAATGTCAGGATTAGAAGGGAAGTTTGAGGTCATCGGACCCAACATCTTAGTTTCATAATGCAAGACCTGAGTCCCAGGTAGGTTAAATGGCTCAAGCAGGGGGATGGATGACTGGTACAAACTTTAAATGTGGCCTGACCTGGAAGTATGTGTATTTCATAATGGATACAAGGCTTTAAAAAGAGAATGAAACTGAGAGTGAATTTGATTGCACCATCTTCCAGGAGAGGATTCTTGGCAGAGGGAGGATGTGCTAGAATCATACATCTCAGACCATCCCCCTTTCACCTGTGTTAAAGGCTGTCCCTCCTCTTATTGGATGTTCCATTTCCAGTGCCTCTCTCATGTCTCAAATGCTCATCTAAAGAGACTATCTAGAATGAGAAATGAGTGTAAGGCAAAAGAGTATCTTCAACAGTAGTCCTTAAGCAGAATTCCATTGTATCTATTCCTTTCTCTTTGTTCTTCCTATTCTCTATCTCACCCTTGGTCACTCTTTCCTTCTGGCCTCTGATCTTGTCTCATTGTCAACTGTAATTATACACAGCAATAGTCTCCAGTTCTGCTCACTCAGATTAAGATTGCCTTTCACCCATTGAGCCCACTGTCTAAGTCATTAGCTTTCAAACTTATTTGACTATGAATTGCAGGAAGAAATAAAATTTACACCATACAGTACACACAGAAATACATACACACGCAGACACACACATACAAGTAGTTAAAACAAAAGTTTCTTTAATACACTTACCCATGTTATATACAGTGAATTTTCTGTTGTGTTCAATTTCATTGTTTTAATGTTAGTTGCCCACTAATTTAATTTAGTATCATCCTTAATAAGTTAGAAACCACAGTTTGAAAAATAATTGTCTAAATGTAGGCATAAAAGAAAGTTATTCACTTTAATGTAAATTGTGTTTATTTCTGGATAGTAAATTATTGAATGATGGACATTTTCTTTTTTGTACATCTCCATATTACTAGAATTTTAAAGTAAATCATTATTTGAAAAATAATAAAGTTGCAAGCAAAAAAGTCAATCAAAAGAAAAAATTGGGATTTGAAGTTCAGAATAAGACTATTTGTTATCAGATATATAATTGTTATTATTAACCTACCAGGGATCAATTAAAACACTACCTAAGAAGATATTAAACTATTAGAGATAAAGGAGGAAATTTGTTAGGAGAGGAAAAGAAGTTCTTTCTAACTACTAGCCCTCCTTTACTTACTATTCATGTCTCTCATCCCAGAGCCATGAGGCTGGGACAGATGAGAAGTCCAAACACATTTAATACCAATTATTAAGTAACAAGGGAGTTTAAATGAATATTTCATACAATATTCCGATAACAAAACCAAGGCAAAGGAGGAAAAAAAACATTCAAAATCCAAGATAAATCACAATTTACTGAGTTCCTATGACATCTCACATAACAAGTCACTTATTCTAGTAAAAGTTACAGCCAAAGTTACAATTTTAAGCACTTCATTTTATTTGCATATACATTTGCTGTATTTCTCTAACAATTTATTAAGTTTATAGAAAAGCAGATTCTGCTTTCCTTTACTGTTTAGCCAAACTTGAACACACTCTCTCAATGTACCCTTTGCTGACCATGCCCCCATCCCTAACCCTGAAGAGTACATGTGCTGGGTACTTGCCCATCCTCTCTCCCTCTTCAATAAAAATGAGGGAAATAGTCTGGATTATCCAGCTGTATTTAATCCAATGGGTCTATGACACAGCTTACTTCTCCAAACCACTAATACAAAGCTATCAGGATGAACACAATTTTTCCTTTTTTTTGAAACTGGGGAGGTTATACTAACTGGTGGAGAGAAGAAGATTTAATCTCATAGACATGGCTCACTGAATGAGTCCGGAGGTTTTGCCACAAAATCAGTGACAATACCCACCCAGCAGCAAGAAGGCAAACAATTAAAAATCTCTTCGATAAATGGTTCCCTTTTCCCACTTTCTATCTTTACTAATCTGAAGCCATATTATGTGCAAAATGACCAATCTACAGTTACCTTATATTGTACCAAAGCTGGTCCCAAAGAAAAAGTGCCACAAATTCTTCATTTCAAAGTATTTATTGGATTTGATGGAAAAACATACCTCATATAACTGTAAAACTTTTCCGTTACTTCCAGATAACTTTGCTCCAGTTAAATATTTAAGAGTTCATGAAAAGAAAACACATAAAAAATATCCAACAGCAGAGTATTCTGTTGAGTGGGAATGGTATTTTCTGCCACGGTCTCAGATGCACAACAAAGGTGACAGTAGGAGAAGCAGAGTCCAGAACATTCTATTTTCCTGAGTGAGATATTGCATTTCACTCCATTATATTAAAGATGCCCATCACATCAGAGATAACATTTTTACCAAATTCTGCCTTTGAAAAACTCATCTTCTCAGTTCAACTACTAAATATTTGCATTAATTCATGGTGAAAACTTTTTTTAAACTGAATATAAATGGGCTTAAAGCTATCTACTTCCAGTTATTCTCCTCAGTAAAACTCTTTTGACAGCAACTCAAGTTATTTGGATGATTTGGGCTTTTTCTGAACCATCTCTAGAACATGCATCACCTCTAGGTTACACACTTCTCAGTTCCCTGAAAATTGTTACCATTTCTTGACCAATGTGAGATTCCGTCAAGAAATGTGTTAATAGAGTGAGAACTTCTTCACACCTACTCTCCATATGTCCACAAGAAGTATTTTTAATTCTGCTCACCCAGACAGAGCAAATGTTGAAGTGAAAACTGATAAACTACCTACAGAATTGTCTGCTGAAGAACATCAAAACCAAATAATTTATTCTCCCTTCAGGTTTCTTCCCCAAAATACAAAGAAATAAAAAATCCAGATTTATGCTAAGCCCAAGGGAAATAATTAAAACCTGAATATAAGTTGATTTGATTTTTTTCCTATTTTCTAGCTCTACAATCTTCTGACCCTGAATGTAACTATGTCTAAACCTCTTAGATGGCAATTAATAGTTGACTTAGATCTTTATTTATGACTTTCTGTTTATATTTAGAAAAAAATTCTTTCATTAAACTCATAATCAGGCAGTATCCTGTCCATCCCCCTTCACAGAAAGAGAGTAAAATAATTATTTTAGTATTGTAGTGTCTTTTTCCCCAGCAAAGAAACACTAGCTTTATTGTAACACTTTGTCCTGGGCAAAGAAACACATATACAGTTTGACTGTTACAAAAAACCATCCAATTCACAGTTTATCCTGTCTTTAAAGCAACTAAACAATGTACCCAATTGGTTTACCCTAAATTATCCCAGTTTCCTTGTAATCACTTCTAATTGCGTAGTCTCCAGCAGGCTGCCAGAAATCTTTGAGTTCAGGGACAGTGAGGAAATCTGAGAACGGGTTACAACACCCCATATTCAGAGATTGGTTATGTACTTCAGAAGTCTAATTTAGACACCGGCCAAGTAAGTGTTTACTTAAACTGAAAAGTCTTGAGGGAGCATTTTCTTCACTTTAGAACGCAGATATAAACACATTTTAGAATTTAAAATGTTGGAATAAAAATAAAATGTTGTTATAAAAGTTAAAATTCAGATTGATTATAGATTTTATGATTTCTTAAAGTCATGCCATCACTTATTGTGCCCTTTTAAATTTTTTATTAGATTGTTAGAATGAAAGACACCAACACAGCACAAATACCAGCTCATTCTATATGCAGGTTACTAAACCAACCTCGTTGCTCAAGTTGAAAATGTTTACCTTGACTGTCTACAAACTTTTGGTTTCCCTAGAGAGAAGCCTCCAATTCATATTCAGAAAAGAACAAAGCTGATGTTTATAAAAGATACAATCTTAAAAAACATAGGGCAAATCAACCAGATAGTATGTTTAATATAAAAAAATTAAATTAGCTAAAATAATGTGTGTGTGCGTGTGTGCAGATGACTCAAAGTGTGGAATTGGTTTTATTTTAAGGTGGAAAGTGATATAACTATTATTCTAAAGTCATCATATCTATATAAAACCTTATCCCTGCCAAGGCAATTTGGGCTTTTGCATTCATTATCTCACTTTAAGCATTTATTCTATCTCTACTTTTCAGATGAACAAAAAGAATCTCAGAGAGTGAAAGAACTTCCTCCAAAGACAGCTAATTAATTATGGATGATGGACTAAGATCTTCTTTCTGTTTCATGTCCCTGTGGCCCAAAATATTTGTGGGAACTCATCCAAATGTTAGAGCAGCTATAGCAAAATGCATGACACTCTATTTATCATCAAAGAAGTAAACGCAGAGCAGCAGTCTCTAATGAGTTATAGAGAACGTGTTTGGTAATCACTGGATAAATCCTGCTCATCACCCAAGGGTTTCCTTACTTTCAATTACTTGATTAGAGTATTACAACCCTCCTTTAACCTTCAATATTTCAAAAATAATTGAGAAAATTCGGAGCTATAGGTACTCAAGCACAAGAGGAGTATTTTGAGTGAAAACATAGTATTACATAAAGCTGTCATTTCTGGATTAAAGAACAAAAATAATAATCCTCTCTAACTTCTCTCTACTTATCCATGGTTGAGAAGCTGTAGAATTATTCAAGTTGATATTTAGAAATCTTAGAGGAAAAAGGTATTTCTATTTACCCATGATATTACAGATAACCAGGAAAAAATTCTTACTTAATAACCTCAGAATAGATACCGAAATCTTCCAATAAAAGGCCTTGCCTTTTAACCACAATTGATTTTCCTATATCCTTCTCAAATACCCCATCCTTTTTTATGCCTCTGTGCCTTTCACACCTGTGCCCACTCTCTATTCCCCACTCACATCCCATCCTCCACCCCAGTCTTTCAGCCCCTCCCCTCTCATCCAACTGACATTTTCTCATTGGAATAGCAGCAATACTCTTTCATGACCATTCCACTCTGGTCAAACTCCTTCTCCAACATGCCCATGCATCTTATTTTCGCCATCTTATGGCATAAAATTCATGCTATTGCCCCTATATGAAGTGTTTCCATCTGCTCCTCAAGATCTCCAAATCCATACCCACCATAAAAACTCACCAAAACACCACCAGCAGATTCACGCTAGCAATGGCATTCATGAGTGGGCTTTTAACTTACAACTGTGTTGACTTAGCTTTATAGAAGAACACAGGACAAGCAATTCAGCATTTTCTATCTCTTTGGGAGGTTCAGCAGCTACCCATACACAACTTCTCATCCCACCCCACCCTACCCAACTCACCAACAAGAGAGTTTACGCTTGTCAGGGATGAAATTCATTGTGTGATTCACCTTGGCATACAGAAGCCACTGCTCTGCTTTCCTTTTGCATTATTCCAGTTACATAGAATCAAGTTCCACAGGCCAACTAAATCTACCCCAAGCCAAGTCCAGCTCCATAGACTGTTGCACAGTAAGCAAGAACGACAATTAACCTCTAGAATACATCATCCTTCATTCATCTTAACACTGTTATGTCCATGGAAACTGTGCCATGACAGGTAGATCAGAGATCATCTTCCTAGAGAAGTCTAGAATTGTGCAGGGCCCAGGCCTGATAATAACCAGTTACTCACATCAGAGAAAGGCAATTCTTTCTTCCTCTCCTTGTAGTTTCTGTACTGTTCATTCAATAGTTAATCATATACTGATTTCTGTTAAAATTTTCATTCTTATTGCCCACATCCTTTGAATCTTTGGTTTTGTTTCAGTCACAGAGTGTTAATAATATTTGAAATTGCTGTTTATTGTCTTACTCTGTCTTGCTGACTTAGGAAGTCTGTCTTATTTATCTCCATATCTCTTAGTTGCTGTTTACTTCTTACCTTGAGACCCATATGTGTGCTGGTCAATATTTTTCATACAGTTTGCACTATTTCCTATTATTTCAGTTATCTTTCAGGTGTTTTACTTCCTGTAAATTTGTTCTAATAGTGGAAGAGGTGTTTTAGAACTGCACAATCTCAGGCTTGATTCCCCATCTAGCTAGCCGCCTGTTACTTGATTATCACAACAACATGAGTGTATTTTATTGTCTGACTATTGTCATCATTGGTTTTGAGATATTAGAGAATGAACTCACATACCTTTATGTGGTCAGATCAAAAGGGGTGAATTTTTCTTATAAATGTCATACAGACAAATGACAAACCAAAGGACCAGAATGTGTTAAGAAACAAGCTCAGTTTGTTTAAGAAACAAGCACAAAAGTGTGCTCAAAAACACATATTTTCTTGGGGGCCAGCCTGGTGGCATGGTAGACAAGTTTGTATGCTTCGTTTCGGTGGCCCAGTGTTCATGTGTTCACATCCCAGGCGCAGACCTACACATCGCTCATCAATTCATGCTGTGGCAGTGTCCCACATACAAAATAGAGGAGGATTAGCACAGATGTCAGCTCAGGGACAATCTTCCTCCAGTGAAAAGAGGAGGATTGGCAACAGATGTTAGCTCAAAGCCAATCCTCCTCATTAAAAAAGAAGAAAAGAAACATATTTTCTTTCCAAAAGAAGGTTTTGGTGTCAAAATAGAAAAACAATATCTCCTTAGGAATAACATATCAAAATATAATTCCAGAAATGAAGAAAGTACATGTTATATGTATTATTATTTCATTCCTTCAACAACACTCTGAGGTGGGAATTCTTTTTTCTCTTTTACAGCTGAGGAAATGGATAAAGAGTTTAATCAGCATTCCCTTGATCAAATATCTCTCCTGGACAGAGCACAACTCAACCACAGGCCTCTGTCTCTAAGTCTAGTGCGTTCTTTACTTAGGTCAATAGGCAATTATTCTGTATAAAAGAGGAATATGTGTAATTTGCAGGCAGAAAGTTTGACCTTGGTTGAGGAAGGTATAATTTAAATTTAAGTGAAAGGGAAGTAGAGAACTCTAACCTCACTTTTAGCCATCTTCGCATCACTGAATCATTGACTTAGAAGAGGACAGTTTTGTCAATCAGGCAGTGTACTTGGCCTTAGTGTGAGAGCTACCCCATGGAACTTTGACTTATGAGACGACTATGGTTGACATCTAACTGAGAGGATGGGCATAATCAATTCAACCCTGGAGTACTGCTAGCAAACAAACTTTAAATCTGTGGTCAATAAACTCTATTGCACAGCCTTGTACCCTAGAAAGCAATAGCTATGGTGTGACAATTCACTCTGCACAAGCTGGGAGAAATATAGCTCTTTTGAAATAGAGTATAAGGTACACAATTGCTACCAATTTCAGATTCAAAGGCATTCATTCAAAAACCATTTTTGTACCTGTTATATACCAGGCACTAGATAAGAAATAATATTAAAAAAAAAGAGTCATAGTCCCTTCCGTGAATAAGCTTTCACTCTCAAGGGAAAACTGACTATAAGATAGAGGGAATAAAAGAATTTTGCATGAAATATTATGAAATACACAAAAAATATATTTATTTAGGCTTTGAGAAGCAGGGTTAGAGTATGCCAGAAATGCCTTATTGGAGATAATACTGAAACTGAGTTTTGAAGGATTACTAAGGTTTCGTTAGGTAAAGAAGGAATGGAGGCTGGCAGGGTGAAAATGGAAAGAGCAAAATGTTTCATACAGAGAAATCGCCAAGTACAGGGGCATTGCAACATGGATAGCATGGCATGAAATCTTTGGGGAATGTCTCAAATGGCGAAGACTGTGGACTTACTCTTGTAGTCAGTGGGTGAGCACTGAAGTAGAAAGTCAGCATGAATTGATCTGCATCTTGCATAAAGAGAAGCAAGTTTGAGTAAAAGGTGATTAATTATTCAATTCTACATTATTTTCTCAAGTACTCGAGCAAAAGATCTGAATTTCTCTCTTCTTGAGTGACCCTCTCTCCCATGACCATTCTCTCGCTTCTTCATCTATTAGTTATTGTCAAAAATGTGTTGAATCTCTACTGTGTGCCTGGCACTGTGTTAAGCATCAAAAATATAGAATCCTTGGTCACTCTTCTCAAGAAGCTTGCACACTTTTGAAGCAGCAGAAATAGAGATAAATAAATGTAATAAATAAATATGTGTAATAAAGTTCAGGAATTGCTATAATAGATCATGGACAAAGGAGAAAGGAAACGAAGACCAGTTTACCAGGGTCTCAGGAAAGGCCACAAAGAGAAGGCAGCACAGGGGTTGAACCCCATGCTAATAATGAACGTTTATTGAATACTTATTTTGGTCTATATACAGATACTCTAGGAAATGTTATGCCATTTAAACCTCACAATAAGTATATAAGCATTATTAGCTTCCCCCTTTAATAGTTCAGAAAACAAGTTTCAGAGAGAAAAATAGAGCCTTGGCATGGATCACATAGGTATAAGTTAAATTTATAACATCTTCTCAAAAGACAAGTTTATGTTCTTCAAACAATTTGGGGAATGGACACTCAGGGTAGTGGTGTCTAAACCCACAGAGACAGAGTCCCCAGGACTGCCCTGTATTTTTCACCTCTTTTCCTCAAAAGTACTTCTACCCTTGTTTCTACACATTACCAAAGAGTCAGTGACCTACTAACATGCAGTGACAAACTTACTACTCTCTTCCAGGAAAGGTTTGAGACAGGGCAGTATTCATTTCACCAAATAAACTTCACCTAAATATCCCCTGTCCTTATTTTCTTTATGTACATTTCAGGAATATTTCATTTGATTGTCTTTTAACTACTGTGTTTTGGAGGGAAAAAAATGAAAAAATAAAAGCAAAAGAAAGAAAAATGGATTAAAAATTAATCTTTGTAATTAAATAAGAGCTTGTCAGCTTTAGGATGACCAATTTAGCTAGGACTGAGGGGTTCTTCAGGGTACAGGACTTTCAGTGCTAAAACTGGGACTGTCCTGAGCAAACCTGGATGATATGGTCACCCAAGTAGTCAGCCCTGCCTTTCTTGTGCATCCTACACTGTAGAAACTCAATGAATTTTGGATGAATTAATCTTCATTTCCATTTAAGTCATCACTAACAAGCCACTGTTTTTTTTACATTAAATGCAGTTCTCTGGATATAAAAAGAATTATTAAAGACCAGGATACACAACTACAAAGGATGCAAACCCCATGTGATTCACAGGGCAGAAACACCACCAGTGGAATTATCTGTTAGCAGAGAGTCACTCTTATTCATGTCAACATACCCAAGAGAACAAAACAGTAACAGCACAGGCATTTTAAAAAGCAGTTCCATCCCTGTCTTCTTAGAGTTTGCAACATGATCTACAAGTTTTAAAGGTTTATAAGTTTCTAATCAAAAACTTGAAATTCAACATGCATGATAAACAGAAAGTCTGAAAAAGTTATAAATGAGAAATTTAATAATGAATATCATCTTCCCCCTCCATTGGGAGGTGAAGGAAGGGAAATTTTCTGCTGAAAGTTGTTTCAAGAAGCTTGAATCAATGAGGCAGCCATTGAGGAAGAATTCACAAGTTCCAGTTTGTGCTAATGACAAAGCTCAGATTCAACAAAAGCAAGTCACTTTTGGAATGTGGGCAATTCACCTGGAAAAGTCTAAAGTGAATATGGCAAAGCCAGCACAAGTCTGTTATTAAAATCTCATTGTTTCTAAGTACCTTTAATTTTTTTTGGTTGGTGGAAAATAAAATTCTTTTAGAGAACATTTCTAAGGAATGTATCATAATCATCAAAATGCACTTAGTTTCTTCCTGTTGTCAGAGATTGTGTAACATGCTGGCTACAAAAATATGAACAATAAATAAAATTGAAGTTCCTGAACTAAAAGACTCCACAGACTATCTGGGGCATTGGATAACAAATACTTGCGATAAAATATGAAGTGTTAAAATTCAGGCTTGAACCACAAAGGAAGTAAGAGCTGCTGTGAGGACACTGAGGGAAGTGTTGAAGAAGAGGTGAGGTTTAGCCTGGACCTAGAAGGATAAGCTTTCCCTTCTGTATTAAAAAAAAAAAAAAAAAAAAAAAAAATGAAGACTTTCATCTCTAAACTTTTTGAATGTATATAAAATGAAATGACACCAAGTGTAGCAACCAATGAGCAGAGGACTTCGAAAGAAGAATCTTCTATAAAGATAACAATTGAGCCTTCTAGGTGAATACAGCACCTAACAGTGTTTGATTCTTGTATTTCTGCTAACACGTCCATGGAGTGAGAACACAGTAAATGATCCAGGTGTTAAGAAAAAGAGACATCGCAAAGAGCTGAAGGGATTGGATGGCCTTCACAGACAAAAGAGAAATGTCCGAGTCATCTTTTAAAATGTATATTAGACCATATTACTCCCTCTTTAAAAACTTCCAGCTGCTGACTCTTTAAATTAAGACAACTCTAAACTCTTTCTCATGGCCTCCAGAGAGCCCCACAATTCAGGCCCTGCATACTTCCTTGATCTTTTTATACACTATTCTCCTTTGCCCCGGATCCTCCAGCCATAGCGACCTGTCTGCTCCTCAGACTCTACAAATCTGTTCCAGCCTGAGGGGCTTTTCACTTGATACTTGCTCTTCAAGGAAAGCTCTGACTCCTTAACTTCTCTCATCTGGCCCTTGTCCTTTTTCAAGGCATGACCAACGCGACCTTATCCAAACTCTCCACAGCATCCCTCATCAGTCAGTCTCTAACAAATTACTACTCTGGATTAAATTGTGGCCCCCCAAAAAGATACGTGGCCTTCTTTGGAGATGGGGCATCTACAGGGGTAATCAAATTAAACTAAGATAATTAGTCTGGGCTGTAAAAAGGGGAAATTTGGACACAGAGACATGCACACATGGGGAGAACATGTGAAGACATATATAGAAATATGGGTGATACTTCTACAAACCAAGGAACACTAAAGATCACCAGTAAAGCACCAGAAGCCAAGGGAGAATCGTCAAACAGATTCTGCCTCACAGCTCTCAGAAGGAACCAAAGCTGCCAACACCTTGATCTGGGCCTTCTACTCTCTCTACTCTCCAGAACCGTGAGACAATACATTTCTGTTGTTTAAGCCACCCAGTTTGTGGTACTTTGTTGCAGCAGCCCTAGCAAACTTATATAGTGATCCAATTATTTTTTGTGACATTTACCAGTAACTGAAACCATCTTGGGGATTTATCCATCCCTCCACTGAAATGCAAGCTCCAAGAGAATATTAACCTCGTCTCCCTTGTTCCTGGCTCTACCTTAGCACCCCAAACAGTGACAAGCACATATTAGCCACTCTAAAATATTTTGGAGTGATTGAGAGAAAGAATGAATGACTGTAAAGTAGAGTAGAATTTATATGGAGTCCCAGACTGGAGAGAACAATCTAGGAACATTTCCTGAAAATATATAAGCAATATTACTATTTTCTAAATTAGCTTTCCAATTATTTTGGATATTTAATTGGATAGTTACCAGCAATAACATTAAACAGGAATAAAATTATTTGCTAAATTTACATGTCACTAATATTTCAGAAAAATTTGCATCTTTAGAATTAAAAGGTTGACTATATATGATGTGAAAAACATATAATGTGGGAGGGGGGGAGTGAAAAAGTAGAGCTTTCAGAAAGAGGTCAAGCTAAAGAGTCTATCTACTCAATATAGACTGTTATATGCATAGTATATTAAATAGGATCCTCATGGTAACCACAAATCAGAAACCTATAACAAGCAGGAAAAAAAGTAAGACAAAAGAAATCAAACATATTACTAAAGATAGCCATCAAACCACAAGTGAAGAGAGCAAGAGAAAAAGAAAGGAACTGAGAAGAACTACTAAAACACCCAAAAAAAAGAAAAAGTGACAAAATAATAAATACATATTTATCAATAGCTACTTTAAATGTCAATGGATTAAATGCTCCAATCAAATGCCATAGGGCGGCCAATTGGATAAAAAAACAAGATCCATGTATATGCTGCATACAAGAGACGCACTTCAGACCTACAGGCACTCACAAACTGAAAGTGAAAGGATGGAAAAAGATATTCCACGCAAACGGCAAAGAAAAGAAAGTGGGGGTAGCAATACATATATGAGACAAAATAGACTTTAAATCAAAAACTGTAATAAGAGACAAAGACGGGCACTACATAATGATAAAGGGAAGAATCCAACAAGAAAATATAACACTTGTAAATATCTATGCACCCAACATAGGAGCACCTAAATATATAAAGCAATTATTAACAGACATAAGAGGAGAAATAGACAGTAACACAATAATAGTAGGGGACTTTAACACTCCACTTACACCAATGGATAGATCATCCAAACAGAAGATCAATAAGGAAACACTCGCCTTAAAGGACACATTAGACCAGATGGACTTAGTAGATTTATACAGAACGTTCCATCCCAAAACCACAGAATACACATTCTTTTCAAATGCCCATGGACCATTCTCCAGGATTGATCACATATTAGGCCACAAAACAAGTCTCAATAAATTTAAGAAGATCGAAATAATACCATGCATCTTTTCTGACCACAAAGGTATGAAACTGGAAATCAACTACAGAAAGAAAACCAGAAAAGCCACAAAAATGTGGAGATTGAACAAAATGCTACTGAACAATGATTGGGTCAATGAAGAAATCAAATAAGAAATAAAAAAATTCCTGGAGACAAATGAAAATGAAAACACAACATGCCAAAATCTGTGGGATACAGCAAAAGCCATTCTACGAGGGAAGTTTATAGCGATTCAGGCCTACCTCAACAAAGAAGAAAAATCCCAAATAGACAATCTAAAAGTGCACCTAAAGGTACTGGAAAAAGAACAACAAACAAAGCCCAAAATCAGCAGAAGGAAGGAAATAATAAAAATCAGAGCAGAAATAAACGAAATAGAGACTAAAAAAACAATAGAAAAAATTAATAAAACCAAGAGCTGGTTCTTTGAAAAGATAAACAAAATTGACAAACCCTTAGCTAGACTCACCAAGAAAAAAAGAGAGAAAGCTCAAATAAATAAAATCAGAAATGAACGAGGAGAGATTACAACGGACACCTCAGAAATACAAAAGATAATAAGAGAATACTATGAAAAGCTATACGCCAACAAATTGGATAATCTAGAAGAAATGGATAAATTCTTAGAAACATACAACCTTCCAAAACTGGACCAAGAAGATGTAGAAAATTTGAATAGACCCATCACCAGTAAGGAGATCGAAACAACAATTAAAAACCTCCCAAAAAATAAAAGTCCAGGACCAGACGGCTTCCCTGGTGAATTCTACCAAACATTCAAAGAAGACTTAATACCTATCCTTGTCAAACTCTTCCAAAAAATTGAAGAGGAGGGGAGGCTTCCTAACTCCTTCTACAAAGCAAACATTATCCTGATACCAAAACCAGACAAGGACAACACAAAAAAAGAAAATTACAGGCCAATATCACTGATGAACATCGATGCAAAAATCCTCAACAAAATACTAGCAAATCGAATACAACAGTACATTAAAAAGATCATGCATCATGATCAAGTGGGTTTCATTCCAGGGATGCAGGGATGGTTCAACATCTGCAAATCTATCAACGTGATACATCACATTAACAAAATGAAGAATAAAAATCACATGATCATCTCAATAGATGCAGAGAAAGCATTTGACAAGATACAGCATCCATTTATGATAAAAACTCTAAATAAATTGGGTATAGAAGGAAAATACCTCAACATAATAAAGGCCATATATGACAAATCCACAGCAAATATCATTCTCAATGGAGAAAAACTGAAAGCTATCCCTCTAAGAACAGGAACCAGACAAGGATGCCCACTGTCACCACTCTTATTTAACATAGTATTGGAAGTCCTAGCCAGACCAATCAGGCAAGAAAAAGAAATAAAAGGGATCCACATTGGAAAAGAAGAAGTGAAACTGTCACTCTTTGCAGACGACATGATTTTATATCTAGAAAACCCTAAAGAGTCCACTAAAAAACTTTTAGAAATAATAAAGGAATACAGTCAAGTTGCGGGATACAAAATCAATGTACAAAAATCCGTTGCGTTTCTATACACTAACAATGAAGTAGCAGAAAGAGAAATTAAGAACAAAATCCCATTTACAATTGCAACAAACAGAATAAAATACCTAGGAATAAACTTAACGAAAGAGATGAAAGATCTGTACACCGAAAACTATAAAACATTGCTGAAAGAAATCAAAGAAGACACAAAGAAATGGAAAGATATTCCATGCTCTTGGATTGGAAGAATTAACATTGTTAAAATGTCCATACTTCCTAAAGCAATCTATAGATTCAATGCAATCCCTATCAAATTTCCAACAACATTTTTTACAGAAATAGAACAAAGAATCCTAAAATTTATATGGAACAACAAAAGACCCCGAATAGCCAGAAGATTCCTGAGAAAAAACAACAAAGCTGGAGGTATCACACTCCCCGATTTCAAATTATACTACAAAGCCATAGTAACCAAAACTGCATGGTACTGGCACAAAAACAGACACACAGATCAATGGAACAAAATTGAGAGCCCAGAAGTAAACCCACACATTTATGGACAGCTAATATTCGACAAGGTAGCCAAGAGCATACGATGGAGAAAGGAGAGTCTCTTCAATAAATGGTGTTGGGAAAACTGGACAGCCACATGCAAAAGAATGAAAGTGGACCATTCCCTTACACCATGCACAAAAATCAACTCAAAATGGATTAAAGACTTGAATGTAAGACCCGAAACCATGAGACTTCTAGAAGAAAACATAGGCAGTACGCTCTATGACATTGGTCTGAGCAGCATATTTTCAAGTCCCATGTCTGACCGGGCAAGGGAAACAAAAGAAAAAATGAACAAATTGGACTATATCAAACTAAAAATTTCTGCACAGCAAAGGAAACCATCAACAAAACGAAAAGACAACCTAACAATTGGGAGAAGATGTTTGCAAACCACATATCAGATAAGGGGTTAATATCCAAAATATACAAAGAACTCATACAGCTCAACAACAACAACAAAAAACCAACAATCCAATTAGAAAATGGGCAAAAGATCTGAACAGAGATTTCTCCAAAGAAGAAATACAGATGGCCAACAGGCGTATGAAAAGATGCTCAACATCATTAGCTATCAAGGAAATGCAAATCAAAACTACAATGAGGTATTACCTCACTCCGGTCAGAATGGCTATAATTAACAAGACAGGAAACAACAAATGTTGTTGAGGGTGTGGAGAGAAGGGAACCCTTGTTCACTGCTGGTGGCAGTGCAAACTGGTGCAGCCACTATGGAAAGCAGTTTGGAGTATCCTCAGAAAATTAAGGATAGATCTACCATATGATCCAGCTATTCCACTGCTGGGTATTTATCCAAAGAACTTGAAAACACAAAGGCATAAAGATACTTGCACCCCTATGTTCATTGCAGCATTATACACAATAGCAAAGCCTTGGAAGCAACCTAGGTGCCCATCAAGGGACGAATGGATAAAGAAGATGTAGTATTTATACACGATGGACTACTACTCAGCCATAAGAAATGACGAAATCCAGCCATTTGTGACAACATGGATGGACCTTGAGGGTATTACGCTGAGTGAAATAAGTCAGAGGGAGAAAGTCAAATACTATATGATCTCACTCATAAGTAGAAGATAAAAACGACAAAACAAAAAAAAACACATAGCATTGGAGATTGGACTGGTGGTTACCATAGGGGAAGGGGGGAGGGGGGAGGGCAAAAGGGGTGAGTAGGGTCACATGTAGGGGATGCACTATAATTAGTGTTCGGGTGGTGAACATGACGTAATGTACACAGAATTTCAAATATGATGTACATCTGAAAAAAATAAAAATTAAAAAAAAATAGAAGGTTGATTAATCATTATTTTTATTTGAGTTTCTGAGCTATGGTTGTTCCTAAACGTGAATTTCTAGAAATTGCTCCTGTTTCTTTTCTTCTAGTTCTACTCCTTAGGTGTTCTAGTTCCATTTTTATGAGTGTTCTCTCTTAGTCTCCATTAAAACCTTTCAGAAATGTGACATTCACTTGAAGCTTTTATGGATTCACATATGTGACATTCTGCACAGCGTATTTTTAAATTTGATTAATATGAGAATATAAAAAGAAAATCATGTCTATCATTGGAAAGAAATTACATTTTGCTGCTGTTTACATTGTGTAAAAGCAATACAAACATCTGAGGTCATCTCTTTTCTCACTTGCCACAAATATCCAAAATTAGGCAGAACAATCACCATCTCTTACTATGAGTAATAAAGGGTCTTAACTAGTTAAGAAAGCTACAATAACACTTCAAAAGGGGCAAAAGACTAAAAACTTTTACCTTGTGAAACTACATGAAAATAGTCATTCAGATGCTTTACGTTGCATGCTCCAGAAAATGAAACATAATTTTTTTCCACCTGAAAACCTAGCAAAATTCAATATATTCTGTATTTATTATATACAACCATAAAATAACCTGAAAGACATAGTATCTTTAATTAATATCTACTACATAAAAGGATTTTAACTCATTGAATTAGTTGCAACTCACCAGATTTAATAAAGTTTTGAGTGCAGCAATAGATTGGAAAGACATGTTAAGATCTATGCTCCATGATAGTGATAATACTGGACACAATCACTTCATGTGGCTGTTTTCGTTGGTTATTTATAGTATCCTTATGTTGAGACCAATGAAAAGCAGTTTTTCCATTGGTGAAAGATTGACACAATTTAAAAATGCAACTGTATTTATCTGCCTGATTTTAATTATGATGATAAGAGTTTCCTAAGCTGGATTGAAAAGCCTTTATTTAGTAAGGTAAAAACAGGCCCTTCCCCTTATCTTTGCTGTATTTTAAATGACTATCTCCTCTCTAACACGATTGTTAAAATACCCACGTTCTTCTCCACAAACCCAAACTAGAGCAGAAATTTGCTTTTATGATATGTTCCAATCTCATGGATTTCGATAAGCCTTGCTTTTTTCCGAGTTACCTGTTTAAAAAGAAGCCTCAGAGATAAGCATTTAACAGAGAAAATGGGTTTACAAAGTTTGTGCCATAAAAATCCAGTGTTAATACTGCAAAATCAGGAGTAATGTTTTCGTTCGGGAATTAGCCAATTACAGGAAATGTTCACCGGTCCATTTACTTTGGTGAGGAGAAGAGGGCAGGGTGACCCTATTTGTTGTTAGTGTATCTCAGGGTGAAAGATGTTTTGTTTCTCCTGCTTTGCAATAATTGAGACTTGTGTTCAAGTCTCCTCTAATGTACATATAAATTTGTTAATTGATTTTTCCAATTCAATATTATAAATTTGATGTTTTGCCCTATTTGGCTATATGACAAGAATAGTATGCGTTCTTTAATAAAGGACTTGTCATACTTAAATAACATTCATGGCTTGATCTAGTTTGAAACCTGATTTATTCAGGTACGTCCTGGTGAGAAAAAGGATAGATTCTTGTTGAATCTACAAAAATAACAATACAGCCATGAAAAATAAAAGTGTCTGATATGGGCAATTTCTATAATAATTAACTATTGTTTTGAAGAGTTCATTAGACTAATAAAAATATGATACTATTTTCTTTTCATCACATTATTTTGAGTCTCCCTGATGATTTATTAGCTTTTAGTTTATATTAAGAGCTTTTCTAAAACATTTTTTTCGGAATTCTCAGGGATTTAAATTCAGTTTATACAAGTACAGGCTTTAAATTGAGGATTAGAGATTAGAAATCTAAAATCCGGATTAGAAAATTTTTTTCAGATGTTTGTTAAAAAATTTGGTAGAATATGAGTCATTGTTAAATCACTTATTTCACATTTTAATTTATTTTTTAAGGACATATTTATCTTATAACTGGAAGTTAGTACTTTTGACTGCCTTCACCCATCACTTATTTTAGTGTCAGGTAATTAAATTTTGTTTTGCTGACCTGGATTTAAGGAGTCTACTCTCACGAGGCATCTGCATCTGTAGTAAAAGCGTCCTGGAAATCGTGACTCGGTCCTCCGGTGTAGATGCTTTTCCTAGTGGCAATGTCAGATTACACTGAGGAATCTGCTTCCATTAGTTTATTTCTTGTAGGATCCAAACCTAAGAGTACCTGGTGCTGTCCTTAATGCAGCTTGTGGCGGGGACCTTTAAGCAAGAGGAGGAAAAATGAGAAAACTCCCATGATGAGAAGGCTGAGTGATTCTGGCTAACTGGTTATCATGACCAACAATCCCAGAATGGAGGAAGGTGAATACTTTTTCTGGGGTAAAAGACAAAATTATTTCATATGTTGTGTGAGCACCTGGACCAGAGATTTAAGTAGAGTATTATTTTCTGAAAATAACATTGCGACGGCCTCTTCCTCAACTTCAATGGACCTGATCCTTGGTAGAAGACAAAGAGTGTAAAATTTGAAATAAGAAATATGAGTTTGCCAGGGCTGGCCCAGTGGCACAAGGGTTAAGTTCGAACATTCTGCTTTGGCGGCCTGGGGTTCTCCAGTTCGGATGTCGGGTGTGGACCTACACACCGCTTGTCAAGTCACGCTGTGGCAGGTGTCTCACATATCAAGTAGAGGAAGACGGGCATGGAGGTTAGCTCAAGGCCACTCTTCCTCAGCAAAAAGAGGAGGATTGGTGGCAGATGTTAGCTCAGGGCTGATCTTCCTCAAAAAAGAAAGAAAGAAAGAAATATGAGTTTGTCTTATTTCTCTGTTCATCATTTTTGTATAAATTTTAAAAAGTTGAATAATCACTCTAAGCCTTTCTTTTGTAAAATAGAAGTAATATTTATCTCACAGAATTATTATAATAATTAAATGAGTTCTTCTATAAAGTAATGGGCTTTCTGTCCAGGGTCAAAAAATGGTTAGTATGCCACAATAAAGTAGAAGTACAATAGAACCACACAAAAGTGTAAAATCTCATTCATCTAAACATTTAAGATCCCCTAGGTTCTTATGGTTTGTTTTTTTTTAATACAGAAACATTCAAACATTCATTATTTACCTTGAACTCTTAATTCATTTTTGGTGCAATTCTGGTTGCTAAAGTTAGTGATCAAAAGGAATCTTCCATATCTAAACTTCATAATTAACCATGGACTAAAGTTTCACAATCGTGAGGACCATGTCTATTTTATTCACCATGGAAGCTCTAGAATGGCACTGTCCAATAGAAATAGAATGAGTCATAGGCATTTAATATTCTAGTAGTCATGTGAAAAATGTAAAAAGACTCAGGTGAAATTTATTTTAATAACGTATTTTATTTAAGCTAATATGTCCAAAACATTGTCATTTCAATATATAAACAATTTTAAAATTTTACACTGCTGCAAGCATTTTTATTTTAAGGAATTAAAATTAAATAAAATTTAAAAGTCAATTGCTTGGTCACACTACCACATACCAAGTGTTCAATAGTCACATGTGGCTAGGGGCTCACATATCAGGCAGTGTGGCTTTGGAACCTAGCATAGTACCTGGTATAGAGGAGGCACTCGTTACATATTGAACAAATGAAAAAATAAATGAGTGAAAACAATTCCCATATGTCTCTATGTATAAGTCTCCATTCGATTGTCTTCTGTGAAAAACATCACTCATTGCTATTCAGATGGCTATTAGAGTCTTCCTGGAAGTTATCATTAGCCAAAAGGTCAGAGGAGCTAATCCCACAATTCAGATGAAGATATTTTGTTTAAATTATCTCCCCAGTCTTGGGGTTAGAGTGACATTCAATATATAAAGAATATATATTAAAAAGATGAATTTTTATATAAAAAGAATAACATGATAATTTAAAATTGATTTATTTGCATAATAATGAAATTATATGTTTTAATTTTAAAAAAGAGGAAATTGTTACTTTAACAAATTCATTTTCTTAGAAATTAGACAGATGTTTCATCAGAAATATCTTTAAAATAGCTTTGGAAATTCTAAGGCATCCACAGTAGCAGATCTTTCTGATATTTTCTGCATTTTTTTTTTTGGAAGCTCTTTAAGTCTACGTGAGTTTCTGAGACGAAAGTAATTAAGTAATTAGCAAAAAGTAGTAGAAACTTCTAGGCACCCACTTAAATATTGACTACTAACAGAGAAAATGCATGGAAAGAATGGAGGTGATAACTAAACTCATGAATGCAGGAAAGTACAAATCTTAAAAGCCCACAATCTCTACCCCCAAATGTCTATAATTCAAAGCGGAAAAGTGGTCAGGAAAACAAGTACACTGCAAGAGAGGTGGGCCTTCCGCGTTTGCAAAAAGTTATCTTTTTTGTTGCAAAATTTCTGTTGTAAAAATTTAAAATCCATACACAAATGGAACAAAACAGAGAGTCGAGTCATCTTCAAGAGATAGTACAGCCCCTAAACCAGCCAAGCTTTACAGTAATCTGCGTAAATACACACAAATTAAAAGGCAATTGTCAATGAAGATGGCTGTTGATCCTTGTTGATCCTCTGGGAAAAGCAATGTCACAGAGGCAAGTTTGGCAGGGCCCATCCAAGTTCAAAAGGAGAGAGCCTCCCTGGAAATTTACTCTACCTCTCCCTAGGCCCAGAAATTCCCAGGGTGACCGTGCATGTAAGCAATTGTGGTCAATTGACTCTGAATGTTCTGGTAATTTTTGCCTGATGCAGAAACTTCAATGGTAATACATGCTCAATGTTCAGTCCATATTCAACAGCAAACCTCTCTGTATAATCTGGTTCCCCATATGGAAAGTACGTCCAGGATACAATTTCCCAGGATTCGGTTTTACAGGGTCTTCTGACACTGTGTATCAGTCTTTGCACGTGGGTAGTGTGAATCTGTAACTATGAGATAAATCCACTATTGGGGAATTGATAAATCTGGTTTTCGACTTCAGGGTAGGAGGGTCAGACACTGACCATGGAAAATTCACAGGGTAATCACTGCCACCCCATGAAGACTCTTTGGGCAAACTGCTGGATTTCTTCTTGGTGAACAAACTCTCTGATTTTGCTACAGTGATTTACAAGAGTTGTTTATATTTGCAGGAACTCTTCAAAGGGACAAAAATAAAAAGCAAGAAAATTGGTACTGTTACATTACTAGCACAATGCTTGTTTTTTAAAAAGTGATTCAATGCTCTAAAGTCGTAAGCAAAAAAGAATTTTAAAAGGCAATCAGACACCTCTATGAAGTACATAATCTTAATTCACTCTTGAACTACTTAAATGGAACAAAGGATAAACTAGCAAGGAAGAAAATGATTGCCTTGGAAGATAATCCAGTGTCTACTTCATTATTATCAATCATTGATGGTTTTAGAGACTGTTTAGATTCCATAGGTCTACTTTGCCAGGAAAAAAAAAGGGGGAGATGAAAAGATATTCATGGAAGATATTTAAGAATATAAGCTATTATGAAGATTCTGTTATTTTCTGCATCTCCACTATTTTTTTCTCAAGGAAAATTGTAAAATTGCTTCACTTAAAAAGAATACAAAAACTTAATGATAATCAGTTTTTAATATTACCTTTCTTTTTTTTCTTTTTGAGGAAGATTAGCCCTGAGCTAATCTAACATCAGGCGCCAATCCTTCTCTTTTTGCTGAGGAAGACTGGCCCTGAGCTAACATCCATGCCCATCTTCCTCTACTTTATATGTGGTACACCTGCCACAGCATGGCTTGACAAGCGGTGCATAGGTCCACACTCGGGATCCGAACCAGTGAACTGCGGGCTGCCAAAGTGGAACCTGCAAACTAAAACGCTGCACCACTGGGCTGGCCCCACCTTTCGTTTTTATCAGCATAGATTTAAAACATTAAAGAGCTACTGATGGGGAAAGGCAATATGTCATAAGTCAGAGTAGTTATTTTCAGTGTTTTCAACATCAGTGCATTATTTTCTTTCACTACTTTTATGTTTATATAGTGCTGAATTTATTTTTATATATACCACTATTTCTCAAGTAAATAGGAGTTTTTTAAGGAGTGGATATTTAAGTAAAACCAATGGCTGTTTAATACACTTTTTTGTGCAAGTAGACTTATAAAGCTATTTATAAGTAAACCAGCATTAAAAAGAAAAGAATGTATCTGCTTTTGATCTTACATTATTCGCATTTCAAGATCAATCATTTCCAATACCCTCGGCATCTTTTACTTTATTCTCACTCAGAAATAAAAATACAAACCACTAATTTAGCTTTAAATTTTGCATTAAACTTGGAAGGCTAGCTTATATTTCCCAAGAAGGATAGGAAAAAAAATCGCCTTTCTACCAAAGAATACATATGTGCTTGAAAGCTTGTAATCCAATTGACTCTAAGCATTATAAGCGCCTTCTGGGCATGGATCCCTGGCTCTGTAATAGGATGCATTGTCGGCCTCGAGATCACGGCTAATAAAGGATAAGCATGCAATACTATGTTCTCCTCTGAAAATAATGACATTTTCAGCTGAAAGCTGGGTGAATAGGAGTTCGCTAATATAAGAATTTCTCTGGAAGTCAGACTCCACATAACTACACTTTAAAGTCTTGCTACTTTTTACTCTGTGGAAGAACCACAAAATCCAACTAGTTTTATACAGACTTGCTGATTTCCAACTTTTCTCTCGCTTGGGTAATTCTTATGACCAAATTGCTCCAGGATTTGTGTCACTGAGGAAAGAGAATGGTCTAAGTTACTGAGCAAGGAAGGTAATTTCATTCTGTTCAAACTTCCTTAAGCCATCAGGCTGTAAATGAAACCATCATTACATGCAATCATTGGGTTTCTCTTTAATTGACTGACCGCCTGCAAGTTATCTTAGGTAGGCCAGCAATGCTTAGTTTTCAGAAAACCAGTGCACATACAATATGTAATTCAGCAACCAAGATATGGTAGAAATTTAATATTAAAATCACATACTTGGCATTTAAATGTCCTGTCAGATTTCAGTTGACATTAGTTTTTACTGTGATAGCAATATCAGAAGAAAGACTAAGAATAAAATGTTCATGAGATGTGACTTAAATTCTATTTTTTAAAAAATGGGTTCCACCACTGTCAAGTTCAATGCACTTTGTTACCAAACTGTGGAAAAACCTTGATTCCATGAATGATTTTTAAGCAGTCAGGCTAGCAGTAAAAGCATCATTTAACTTAGAATGGCCAATGGTCTCTCTTTGGACCCTGCTGTCTTGGCACCTCGTAATATAACTTGAGACTTGAAAATTGGCTCTTTATTCACTTCCACTCTGTAATGATTAGACCAGAGTAGCAATGGACATTTGCAATTGCTTCACAGGAACCCAGGCTGGGAGATTCTTCCATACACTTGATTAAAATTGTCAGGGTAGACTCAAGGCTCTCATAAACCAGGAGAGCCTCAATGAGACATTATCATATTGACATAAAATAGTGAGTACTAACAATTGTGCTTGTAAAAACTTTCTGACCCTGTGATGGTTTGTGATGTATCAACTTGGCTAGGCTAGCTAAACTATAAAGATGGGATGGAGGGAAAGCAGGCATTTTGCAGCATATGCACACCCTCTTCCAGTTATTCAATCAAGCACTAATCTAGTTACTGCTGTAAGGGGATTTTGCAGATGTAGCAAAAGTCTCTAATCGGTTGACTTAAAGCTAAAATGATCATCTTTTGTGGGCCTGACCCAATCAAGCAAGCCCTTAAAAGGGACTGAGTTTTTTCTGATGAATGAGACTTCAATAGCAACCAAGTCTACAATTGCTCCCCCATCTCTGCATCTTCCTTTCCTGACTGCCTGTGGACAGACTGCAGCTTCAGCTCATGCCTGCGGGTTCTAGCCTGGTTGTGATCTTCCCTTCTGCTTGCCTTACAAATTTTGGACTTGCTTAGCCAGTCCCTCCTATCACATAAGCCAATTCCTTGTAACAAATCTTTCTCTACATCTCTCTTCCACCCTCTCCATTTATCTGTCTATCTAATCTCCTGTGTTCTGCTTCTTCAGTTGAGCCCTGCCTAATAAAGACCCCCACACTGAAAACTGCAACATTAAATACAGGCTATTGTGATGCATCTGTGTTAATTTACTTCCCAATAGCCTACATTTGAAAAATAATACCATATTTATTGATTTATTCCACAAATAAAATTATTGAGTGAGTGCCTAATTGCATTCTCTATATTGGGGATACAATAAAACAGTCAAGTGTGCCTCTCATGGGGTTCACAATAAGGATTGAGGAAAGGCACTAACGGTAAGCAAATGAAACCCGGAAGTCGAATGGCAATAAGGGTTATATGAAAATACATTTCCGGGAGTGGTGACGTATGCTTTGCTTTTAATTATTTATTACAGCATACATTATATTTACCCAGGATTCATTGTGTATTATGTTTCACAATTTAAAAAAAAGAATAAAAATTACTAAAGGAGGTTTAGCGGAATAACGAATGTTAGCGGGTCAGGGTTGGAGGGAATGTAGGCTGGTCAGGGAAAGGAGTTTTGAGTAGGGTCATAAATAGGGTTTTGCAGTTCAGGGTCATAGGTTTGGAGTCATTGGCTTCTAAGAAAGATAAAAGTACTCTATGCCCCGTAACAGAACTAAGGTAAGAAGAATGAGATGTGCAGGATTCACTGCTGGGGCAGCGTGTCGTGGGGCTTGGTAGTGATGTTTAAGCATGTTTAGTGCGATGGTCCTTAATGCTTTTAACCACAAAATTTACATTATATATCACAACCCAATACAGACATAGTTTCTACGTAATGATTTTTCATTACTTTCTATGATATACTGGAATATTTTCCTTCTCTTTCTTTTTCTTTTCATTTGAATAATTTGTTTGGGGGTATTTTTGTTTGTTTATGTTTTGCTTCTTTTCTATTTTATTTTTGAAAATGCTGGTCAGGCCCATTAAATTGGTTTCTAAACCCGTTAATGGATTGCAGCCTCAGTTGGAAAGAAATACTGCTTAAAATTTCTTTTGAAGTTTATTACAGAGTTATTGAATAAAGATGGATTTAAATGGCATGGAATTGAAAGAATTTTGCTAAGCTAAATGTTCATAATTTGAATACTGTTTTTGTAATTTCGTTGCCATTGACTAGACCTAGTAGCCAAATGACATTCTGCTATTTTAATAGTTTTTGTTTTTTATTTTGAAATTTTCCAAACCTTCACAAAGTAGAGAGTATAAAACAAACTTACATGAACATGTCACTTAGCATCAAAACCACTGACATTTTGTCATATTGTTTTATTCAGCATCCCCAGGTTAAATACTTTTGGGGGGTGAGAATTTTTCTTTTGCTGGCATATTTTAAAGTATTTTTAGGACACAAGATAGGCAAACTCGCACAAACATTTTATGTGCCTTAAAACAAAAGAAATTTTCTTTTGTAACTTCAAAGCCATTATCAATACCTGAAATAATTAAAAATTATTTCCTAATATCATTCAGTGCAGTTTATATTCAGATATCCCCAACTGTCTAAAAATTATTTTTCACAGTTATTTTCTTTGAATGAGGAAATAACCAAGGAAGAGTCATTATAATTTGTTGTTTTGTCTCTTTAAACCCTTTCAAATGTACTTAATCTAGAACAGCCCTACCTTTTCCATGCAATTGACCCGTTAAAGGAACAAAGTCAATATTCTGTAAACTGAGTCATGTTCTAGATTTGACTACTTTCTCATGGTAGCATTTAACTTCTTCTTCTATCTCCTCTGTTTCCTGTAGACTAAGAGAAAGATCCAAAGTTTTGCTAAATTAAGGGTCCAATTTATTCGTGCAAGAACAATTCATAGGTGGTGCTATATACATATTTTGCCACATTGTAAGGCAAATTATGTCAGTTTTTCAGCTTGCAATAAATCTAAATCTGGATAACAGTTTAAGGTGACACCTGATCACTGTACTGTGAGGTTCCCCTTGAAATTTTCACCTAATCATCTTCACGATCTGCTAAGAACCATTAGTTATTTCATCTGGGGTGGCAAAATTATGGTTTTGCTCATTCTATC
Source organism: Equus quagga (assembly GCF_021613505.1). Classification (NCBI taxonomy): domain Eukaryota; kingdom Metazoa; phylum Chordata; class Mammalia; order Perissodactyla; family Equidae; genus Equus; species Equus quagga. The sequence goes on from NC_060269.1 coordinate 133,783,138, forward strand.
ATTTCTTCTACATCTCTTAGCTGAAATTTCTTCTGTATCAAACATTGATATCTCTTTCTCTCTCCCCTCCAACTATGGGTATGTGTATTACCCTAAAAGGCAGAATAAATGCCTAATTCTTCCCCTTTAATCATCGAATTTCAGATTAATGAATTAGTGACTTATTGACATTCAATCATGACTGATGAGTTTAATTTTTATTTTTTCTCCCTCCTTTTTAAATTTAATATTGAACTCATGGGTTTTATATGTTTAATGATGTGTTTTAATCAATTACAATCATAATTTTACTTTGATGCTCTAACTGTACCATTTTTGGCCAGTTGGGAGCCATTTCAAGCTGGCCACTGTGTCCTTTAGACATGATGCCATTAGTCTTTTGAAGAAAAGATATTTCAGTCTCATCTTCACCATTCTCTTTCCCAGACTGCAATGAGTTATTTTTCTAAAGATCCGTGGGTGCTTTTATTGGAGAATTCTGTTTACATACCAACATATTGGCATTATATGTGGTCTTTGCTGCTGAGTTGTCATAGCTTCTAGGAGTTTTAAGTGGAAAAACTAGAAATATGTATTTTTTTAAAAGGAAATAGTTAGAAATTAACACCGATATTTACTTCTTATACTTACCACTGCCAGGTTTTTATTAACTTCCTTATTTTTATTTTATTCTCTATGATGAAATCTTGGTTCCTAACAACATTAATGTAATTACTTGCTTGATCTTTTAATAACATATAGACAGTTCTGCTATAATACTTATTTTGAAAATGTGAATTCATTCCAATATGATTTATAGATTATGGGACCATTTGAGTTTAAATGTGAATTTCTCATTTGCTTATGCATGATTTCATCTGCAACAAACATTAGGTGAACATAGACAACTGCCCCTAGCTGAACTAAACCATGTAGAAATGCAAAAAACCCACAGATCCCTCAAACATTTACCAGATACTTCAAGTCAATGGCTATGCTTTGAGCCACATCCACCTAGTGCAATAATTTTCCCTCTGATTTCAGATAACTGTCCTTCCACTACCTCACAATAACTCACAACCTGCAACCTTTCCAATGTGCACTTCCACAGGCAAACTTCAGGTCTTATTCAAAGCAAAGTGCCATCTGTATCGTAGTATTTATGTCCTAACCATTTAACTTTTGTAAAACTGTGCTCCCCTTTTTAGTAAGTCTCCATGTTTTTTAAAAAATGCATTATTTGTAAAGTTTTTTAGTGTTGTGCTCCTAATTCTATTTTTCCCACAAGCTTTGTAGTTTTCATTGCAGAATTTTGCATAGCATGGTGATTTTAATATATGTCATGGTATAGCAGAGCTGGCTGTGAATGTCATAGTTTCAAAATAATAATATCAATATTATTACTAACAGTAAGATTTCTAAATGAAGTAAAAGATTTCTTTGCAGGATTTTATCTCTAAAGTGTATGACAAAATGTTATAGGATCAGTTGGAATATTTCAATTCCCTGTATGGTTGTCTTACCAACCTAATATACAGTAAAGTTATTTGTTTCCATGTATTTTAAACTTTTAGGTAAACTTGAACTTTTTAGTGCTTTTTCTTTAAATTTAATTTTTGACTTTTAATTTGCTAAAGGTTTACAGGTTCCAAAGTAAAAAGTACATAGAATTCTCACTTTTTTCCAATCTCCTCCACAGTGCTGCTTTAAGCCTGGGCAGGCATCCTGGCTCCTATCCTGGGTCCCACAACTCAGAGGCCCTGCACTTTGGAATGACTTCCCTAAAATTTTCAAACTCTCCCTCTCATGGCTGGGACTGGGGCCCAGCAGTATCATTGTCCCCATTACTCCCTTTCAAGAAGGACTCTGACTCTCTACTCTCTTGTGGGGTTGATCATATGCCCCAAAGAACTCCTAGACTCATCCTAATGGGGTTGGCCTAGGATGCCACACACGGGAAATTCACCAGCACCTTTACAGCCAGGTTTTTCCTGTTATTGACCTGTTGCCCTCTTTTTTTACTTCTGAGATATTCAACTAAGGCTTTATTAACTCTCTTAGGAAAGCTTCAGTACAAACACTCCTTACAAGAGCATCTGCCTCATTGATGAGCAGAACCAACAAGGTATAGTAAAAACTAAACTGAAGAAACATCAGAAATTGCAAACACATGTTGTGCTCCCCACCTTGCTACTTATTAGATGATTTGATCTCGGTTTACTCTCTTCACCTTTCTGAGTCTCATTTGTAAAATGGGAATAACTATACGTATCCTGCCTACAACAAGCAATTGTTGTGAAAATTTAGTAAGTTCACGCATATAAGGAAGGTTTCAAATGGGGTAGGGCTATAAAATTTGAAAAATAGTTCAACACTGTATATTTTTCTTGTAATAAAACATAATGTATGCTTCTTACTAAATATTAGGAAAATACCAAAAAGTATGGAAAAAAATTAAATTCATCTGTAAACTCACCAACTAGGAGTAATGATATAATAATATATTTTCCCCATGTTTTTCTGACTGTACTTACACTCATTCACACACACACACACACACACACACACACACTGAAATAAATTACACATTCAAACATTCATACTGCTATATCATGCTATACATATACAGAATTCTATATTTTTAGTTTTTCACTCAATTTTATATTACACCTTGGTAAAATTATCTGTATATGTTTTCAATGCCATAATTTACTCAGATATGTTTCTAGTATTGGCTACAGAGAATGTATCTCATAGATTGTTATTTTTAAAATGTCACCGTAGTCATAAAATACATTATTGTTAAACAAAATTGACTAGATTAGAGGAATGCTGTTCATTATGTGATGTTAATGATAGAGATGAAATTAGATCCTCTCCCAATTCTGTGTGTCATGATTGGTTACTGTGTAAATAACTTTTCATTTAAATAAAATATTTTTTAAAAATTCGAGCTTCCTCTGAGTGAAATATGCTTTCTCTCTCTTGAGAGAGAGAGAAAGAGATTTATTATAAAAACTTGGTCCACATAATTAGGGAGGTTTGCAAGTCCAAAATCTGAAGTGTACCAGTAGACTAGAGACCTAGGTGAGTCAACAGTGCAGATGAAGTCCAAAGGCACTCTGCTGGAGAAGCCCCTCTGGCTCTCGGAGGCCAATCTTTTAGTTCTATTTGGGGATTCAACAGATTGGATGAGGCCCACCCTCATTATGTAGAGCAATCTGCTTTCCCCAAAGTTCAGTGATTTAAATGTTTTTTATTTGTTTTAAGTTGACAAATAAAAATTGTATATATTTAAAGTGTATAACATGATGATTTGATATAAGTATACATTGTGAAACGAATACCTAATCAAGCTAATTAACATATCCATTGCCTCACATAGTTACCTTTTGTGTGTGTGATGAGAACACTTAAAATCTACCCTCTTAGCAGATTTCAAGTGTACAGTATTATATTATTAACTATAATCACCATACTGTATATGAGATCCCCAGAGCTTATTCATTTTTAACTGAAAATTTGTACCCTTTGACCAACATCTCCCCATTTCCCTCATCCTCCAGTCCCTGGCAACCACTGTTCCACTCTCTGATTCTACGAATTTGACTTTTTTAGATTCCACATATAAGTGAGATCTTACAATATCTGTCTTTCTCTCTGTAGCTTATTTCACTTAGCATAATGTCCTCTAGGTTCATCCATGTTGTTGCAGAAATTATTTCTTTTTTATAGCTACATAATATTCCATTGTATATAGACCATGTTTTCTTTATCCTTTCATCTGTCAACAGGCACTTAGGTTGTTTCCATACAATTAAAATGTTAATCTCATCTACAGACATCCTCTAAGTTGATGCACAAATTTAACCACCACAGGGCTATTGGTTCATTTTTAATTCTATCTGTATATACACCTGGTCAGGAATATTTATTGGAAAAAAATGTTTTTCATTATCCCATTGGCTCAACTTAGCACTGTTGTCAAAAGTTAACTGATTATATATGTGTAGTTACACTTCTGATTGATTCTTTATTCTCTTCAATTGATCTCTTTGTCGGGCTTTTTTCCCATTATACTTTCTTGATTATTATATCCATAGAGTTAATATTGCAATTAATTAATATGAGTCCTATATTTTTTGTTCTTCCTTAGTTTTGGTTTCTCTTTTCAACATTTGTTTTGGAAATATTGTCTTTTGCATTTCCACAGAATCAACTTGTCAATTTCTACAATATAGCCTGTCAGAATTTTGTTTAGGATGACGTTAGATCTATTTGATCAAACTGGGGGGAAAATGTACATCTTAACAGTATCTAACTTTTCAATCCATAAATATGGTTTATCTCTCCATTTATTTAGATATTCTTCAAATTCTTTCAGCAATGTTTTGTAGTTTTCAATGTAAGGTCATGCATATCTTGTGTTAACTTTATTCTGAATTACTGTATGTTTATATGATATTATAGATTGTATTTTTAATTTCATTTTTCAATTTTTGCTGCTAGAAATACAACTTATTTTTGTATACTGACCTTGTACTTTTCCCTTGATAAATTTGCTTAGTAGTTCCTTTAGTATCTTTCCTGGTATATTCTCTAGATTTTCTATATGAATAATCATTCATCTGCAAATAGAGATAGTTTTACTTCTTCCAGTGAAGTCCAAAGTTGCTCTGCTTTTTCCTTTCCTGACCTTATTTTAGTATCCTTTTTTATTTCACCTATTGTTTAGCTGTTACTCTTTGTAAAATTTTAATGGTTGCCTTTAGTATTGCAACATACGTCCTTAACTACAACAGTCTAATTAGAATTAATGTTGTACTATCTCACTAAAAATGCACAAATCCTACAATACTTTAATTTTTTAACTTCTGCCCACCCCCCCAGCTCTTTTGCTATTGTTTACTATATTTTATTTCTGTTCATGTTATAAAGCTGTCATTATAGCTTATTATCTTTGGATTAAACAATTATTTGCCTTTTAAAGAAATTGAGAAAATGATTGCTTTTTACTTACAAACATATTTACTATTTCTAGTATTCTTTATTTCTTCCTGTTAAATCAAGTTTCCCTCTGGTATCATTTCTCTTTCCTGTGAAAACTTTCTCAGCTTTTGTTTATGTGAAAATGTATTTATTTCACTTTCAATTTGGAACATTTATTTTTTTTTCTCTTAGCACTGTAAATATGTAATTCTATTGACTGCGACCTCCACTGCTTCTGATGAGATACAATTTGTGGTTCTTTCATTCTTCCTTTTGCTAAGGCTATTTTCAAGATAGTCTCTTTATCATTGGTTTTCTGCAGTTTTGCAATATGTTGGCTTTCCTTGTATTCATCCTGTGTAGGCATCCCTGATCTTCTTGAAAATATAATTTGATGGTTTTCAACAAATTTAGGAAGCTTTTGACCATTATTTCTTCAGGTATTTTCTTGTCATGCTCGCTCTCTCTCTCCTCTTTTTCTGGGCTTCTGTCTAAAGTGTGTGTGTCTGTATGATATTGCTCTATGGAACACTGAGGCCCAGTATATATTTTCAATGTTTCTACCATTTTCTTTAATTGGATAATTGTAAGTGTCTTCGTTTTTACTGCTGAGTAGTATTTAGCTGTATGGATGTACCAGTTTCTTTATCCATTTGTGGGCAATTATGGACACAGCTGCTGTAAATATTTTTGTACAGATTTTGTCCTTAGTCTGCTCAGGATCTTTACTCTAGGATGTCAACCTTATTTCTAAAGTATGGGCATTTGGGATCTCAATCAATGCTTGAAGTCTTCAGTGACTTCTTACACTTTTGCTGAGCCAGAATTCCATCATCTCCTAGCACTACATAACCTCTGACATTTCCATTCAGCTCTCAGTCCTGCAACAGCCTCTCTCCACTAGACCTCATAAAGTCTTGCCCTGTGCATATATTGTCCAACTATCAGCCAAGGGTCATGTGAGGAGTCCCCACTCAGACCTCTCAGGTCTTCATCTTTCCTGCTACTTCCTCTCTAGGACCATGTCCTGAAAATTCCAGCTACTGAAGCTGCCCCAAACTCGGAACACTGACTTCTTGACAATTAGACTGTTGGCTTTTGCCTGAGCTTCACCTCCCTGGGCTGACATCCAGAAAGCGCACCCAGAAAGAACAAGGGGTAGGATTTGTGTTTTTCTTCTCTCAGGAATCACAATATTGTGTCCCCTTTGTTCAATACATGCAAACATATATATTTAGTTTAGTTTTATAGTTGTTTACAATAGGAGCAAAAGTCTAATACAAATTATTCTGTCATGGTTGGACGCCATAAGATGAAGTATGCATTTTTATACTTTTTATAGTTGGAATATCTCTGAGAGGTTACATGATTAAGTAGTAAAGTTAGGATTTTACCAATGTCTAGGGATTCCACATTCATTTTCCTCTCCATTATATTACAAATGCCTCTCATAGTTGTTCCCATTTATATCCTCTGAGCCTACCTCTCATATATTTTACATACAGCTATTTACTCATTGTTTAATATCTCTAATCCCATTTCTCTTGTAAAGTGTGGTAATCACAATATGCTATAATAGAATTATTATTATTGAAAAGTATAACATCACCATTATTGTCAGTAAATTACTTTTTACTTTTTTATCTTATTTTTTAAATTCTCATTTTGTACCATGACCTTATCATTAATCCATGCAGTGTTTCTTAATAGAAGAGCCTACAAAACCCATAAACTTTCCAGAAACCCAGGATAACCATCACATAAAGCTTATTTTAAAACAACTAACCAAATATTAGACTCCCAAAGCATTAAAGCACATTCACATTTTCAGACATAAATAAATTACATCCTATTATTTAGTAAATAGAGAGAGGAAAAAATCCCTTAAACACTGAAAATCATGTGGGCCTGTCTTTAATCCTGATTGCTGTTAACACTCATTTTGTTCCCTCTCCCTCAGCTGTTCTAAGTTATCAATTTTAGTATATTTAAATCCCATGTTGATATTACTTTGCAGACCATTAAGTTTCTAGACATTACTATTTCTTGAATGACTATAATTTCTTGGTTGTTCAGAGCAGCCAGTTTCTATTTAGTTTAAGCCCATTTCAGTGGATCATCTTCTAGCTGCAGCAGCACAAGCTATCAACCCTCTAGTTTTCTCCAAATATACCTCAGCTGTTCTTCATTACCTTCCACCCCGAGTGAGTAAATCAAGTGCATTTTTTTCTGATAGAGAAGAAGGGGGACAAAAGGGATAATGAACATCCATCAAACTCCTACTCTGTGCCGGATTCCTAACATGAATTTGTCTTCTGTACGTCTTCTCAATAACGCAATGAAGGAAGTTCATTCCAATGAGGCTCAAATTCATACAGCTGGTAAGTGTTAAAGCTGAGTTTCAAATCTACATCGGATTCTAAACCATAAGCTCTTCTCAATAGTGCTTAGAACCACACTCTACATTGAGTAAAATAAATAACTAATACTGATTACATGTAATTGTATAATTACACCATTTAGCAGAATAATTATAAATTGTTTCACAGAAAGAACAATCAGCAATTCCTTCATGCTTTCATTCTGGAAGGATTACATGTAACAAAGCTTTAAAATATATTCAGTTTGTGGAAAACAGAATATTTTCTTGATTGCTTTTTACTTTACAAAAGTTACTTTCTTTACTTGGCTTATTTTTACATTCTCAATGTCGCTTTCATCAATTAATCTCATTGAGTGATAGTCTGCCTGCTTTTCCAAAAGTTTTGTAATTACGTTTCAACACCATCCCAGTGCCCAAATTGTTGGTGCTCTTCAGAATGAATGGGCCCTCCCCAGGTCCAGCATCTTGTTAATTAGTGAACATCTTACATACAAAGGGACCCTAACTGTAACATGGCTCCACTTTATCTCAAAAGAGTATGCAGGCTTCCCTTGCTATCCCAAAGTTTGCTTTAAGCCACTTTACTTTTAGGAAAGGTCTACATTAGTACCTGTTTTCGCTAACTGAGGAATCCAAAGAGGATTTTCGCTTTTACGATAAAAGGTGAAAAGTGAAAATAGCCTTCAGTATTTGTTTGCAGTGAGCTGTCGTAAAGGCTAAGCAGTCAAGCATATTGTCATATTTCAAGCCTTCCACATCAGCCAAATCAGCCACAGCAGAAACGAACCTTCAACATCGAGGCAGGCAGACATAGAAGAAGGTGCAATTGTTACCTGCCTGCTCTGATGGATTCAGAGAATTATGAGATGTTAATAGATGTTTCTCTTCCTGTCTTGGCTATACCCCAGTCTCCTGTACCTCCCGTCACCCCAACCTCTGACGACTCAGCCTAACACACATCACCACCGCCACCACTCCTCAGCCTTCCAGGGTCTTCCTGATTCTGGTAAGTGAAACTACACTGTACATAAATTATTTCCACTTTATATAGGCTGTGTATTTATCATTTCATTCCAGCTTTTACTACATGCTAGTGTTATTTTGGGTTTTATGCGTTATTTGGTATGATTTGGTAGGTTATTTTTTTTTGGTCTAGAAACGCCCAAAGATTTTTCCCATATAAATTTGTGGTAATTGCTTCTTCACTCTATGCCACTTTTGGCTTATGAAAGATTTTGTAGGAATGCTCTACTTTTGAATAATGGGGAAAATCTGTAACACTAAAAGGGCATTTTCACCCCTAACCAACTCCCACACAGTGACCCTGAACATGACAGCTACACTTCACTCGAAGGCTCGGCCTAAAGACGTAGTTTGCACAGAGAACACCAGGCAAACAACAAAGCCCACATCGGTCATATGGTAAGTACTAGAAAGGGCAAGGAGGATTTTTCAGTCTCTGACTTCAGCTCCTACTAGAAGACTGAAGAAGTAAATAAATACACACATCAGCATAAATGGATGACAGACCACTGCTTTAATGATGGAATAAGTCATCTCTAGTTGGAAATTTAAAAGTTTCTGAATACCAACCTCTTAAAACCATATGTCATCTAAAAATAAGCAAACAAAAAAGCACAAAACAAGTGGATAGCACAATAAGCTGCCAATTAGCAGAACTGAGACTAATTTTACTTTATATTTTTATGTCTTTTTAAAGATTGGCACTTGGGCTAACATCTGTTGCCATTCTTCTTCTTCTTTTTCTACTTCTTCTTCTTCTCCCCAAAGCTCCCCACTACATAGTTGTATGTTCTAGTTGTAGGTCCTTCTAGTTGTGGCATGTGGGACACTGCCACAGCATGGCCTAATGAGTGGTGCCATGTCCGTGCCCAGGATCCGAACTGGTGAAACCCTGGGCCACGGAAGTGGAGTGCACGAACTTAACCACTTGGCCATGGGGCCAGCCACTGAGCCTAATTTTAAATGAATTTTGGAGAATAAGTAGAAGACAAACTGCTTCATTAACGTGTTTTCCTTTGGCACGCAGTAGCCTACGCCTGCTGAGCCTGCTGTGTATCAGCCATGCATAAAGTTTAACATTTTAAACAGTTAATATTTCTTCATTTAAACCAATAATGCTGTGTGTGACAAAACACTGTAAAGTAAGATATAAAAGCAATTCCCCCTTTATAAGATATTGATTTTTAAATAACTAATCAAGGTTTGAGGTTATCCCACAGGAGGAAACAAGACAAAAGCAAAACTAGGATTAATAAAGCTATACATACAATTATACTACTCTGAACTTGAGTTTTAAAGCAATTAATGAAATAACTCAGAGAACAGTGTTAGCAATTTAAGAGCTAGCATGATAAAAAATGAATATTTATAGGGTTTTTTTCAATTTTTTCAAAAAGGATTATAGATTTTTTTTTTAAAGACTGGCACCTGAGCTAACAACTGTTGCCAATCTTTTTTTTTTTCCTTCTCTCCAAAGCCCCCCCAGTGCATAGTTGTATATTCTAGTTGTGAGTGCCTCTGGTTGTGCTATGTGGGATACCACCTCAGCATGGCCTGATCAGCGGTGACACGTTTCTGCCCGGGATCCGAACCAGGGAAACCCTGGGCCACCAAAGCGGAGTGCACGAACCTAACCACTGGGCCATGGGGCCAGCCCCTGTATTATAGATTTAAGTAGAAGTAAAATAATTGTATCCTTGCATTTAGGAATAAATCTGATCAGATGCTGGGTGCAGAGACACTCAAATTTTCCTCAGCGATACTTCAAGGTTACCGTGAAGCATGGGAGGGTCAGATGCAGCAAGGTAAAGTTCATCCAGCCTCAGTGACCTTGATAATGGCCAATTTGAAGACTCTGGGAACAAGTGAATCCCTGAATGAAGCTGTAGCTTATGTTTTGGTATTTCACATAAACTGCAGCTTCAGTAGAAATTGGCATGAAATATTTGATTCCTCAAGGAGTCATTCTGTTGAACGACCTGAATGGACTCTTGGAAGCACAGTCACCTGCAAACATAAGGCTAATGGAGAAGAAGAAATTAAAGTGAGAATGATATTATACCCGGAGCTGTGTGGCACCAGACCCAGAATGTCAATCCTTGAACATCAGAGCACATAGCCTCCGAGAAAAAAAAGAAAATTGCAAAAGACACTACAGTATTTGGAGCACACAAGACAGTGTAGAAAACAAAGTTTGGTCTCTTGACTCATTGGACGGCTGCATTCTTGTGCAGTCTATGTATGTTCTCATGCAGGGTTTCTCTGATATTCCATGCTCTTTTCACAAACTAGGCTGTGGGAGGAAGGTCTTGTAACATCACTTAAGCAGTCAGAGAAAATAGCAAAACAAACTACGGAAGCTGTTTGCTTCCTCAGAGTAGCAGTGTTTGTGGCTCCGTATCACGGGTTTGCCTCTTTATAAGTACACGGTTCCAGTGGGAAGACATCTTTAAGCACAGGAAATCAAATGAAATTATTCTAAGCCTGTTCTTCCACCAAATAACAATTTATGTTAGTGCCACAGGTCAATATTTTTTCTACACGTTTACAAATTTGTCTTAGCGGGAAAGAATTGTTATTGAAAATAGCTTTATTCCAAAGTCTGTGTGCCAAAGATTTTACATGCATTATTCAAGGATTCATTGATTCATCAAGTAGTTTTTTTAAGTAGTTTACTAGGTTATAATCCTTACAACAAACCTTCAAGGTACACACCATTGGCATCATCAGTCCAATGCGGAAAGTGAGCCTCAGAGAAGCCAAATAATTTACCGAAATTCATAAAGATAAAACCATCAGCACTAGTATTCAAATCCAGGATATTTAGTCCTGCCTTTTTAAACAACGTGAACATACAGCATCTCTGAGGCTTGTGGACATGGCCTATTTGGAACAGCATCTTTGGAAGTACTCTTCCATCCTCCCACATAGGCTCAGTCTGTGATACTATTTTACACCAACACAGGAAAGACTGTCAGAATAAAATAGATTTTGATACAAATTTTTAAGGAGAAACAAAAAATGTCAGCTAGAATGGGCTATTCTTTATAGCTTTTGGAATAACTCAAAGAAGAATTGTAAGAGAGGTAGAAAAACCTATAGAAACCTTGCATATTTTCCATGAGAACTATGTAAGATTGTTTCCATTTCTGTCTTTATGTCTAAGTTCAGAGCTAAATTTAATCAAGTCAAGTACATATTTTATCCCTGACTTCAATTATAATGACATCTGCCTTATCTAAATGGTCTCGAAGCTATTTTCATTTTCATTTTAACTCTGCCCATTTTTTTGAAAGCTATCACAAAATCTTTTAATATTTTGGAAAGATTAAATTGGTACCATGCTATAATCATGGTAGAATGAAGGCAAGTCTAAAGCCATGTTAACAATGCAACGCACAGAAAACTAGCGGTGATTAGATTGAGATGATCTCCACTTACATTTGAATGCATAAATTATGAGTCAGTGCATGCTCTCTATTAATTCACTATGTCAATTATTTTTTTACATCAGAAATATGTTTTTATAATTAATATTAACATTTGATTACAGGAGTATTCTAAAGCCCTCGTTTCATTAATCAATAATATGAGTATCCTAATATCATGTTATGGATCATATCAACACCTTGAAAGCATATTCCCTCTTTGTATTCTGATAACAAACTTGAACTTTTGTTCTCTAATTAAACCTGAGAATTACAACTATCAAGTTCTTTTTCCAAGTCAATATGCCACCCGTAGTCATTTCATAGCTATCCTAGACAAAGCGAAATGTCATTTTCTATCCAGGTGTCACCACCTCCAACTTCCCCTTTGCACAGCTCAGCTTTAGGCTCTTTCTGCTAATGTAATTTCCATACAAAGCAGTTTTAGACATAAAAGATAACTTTAAAAGAGCTGATTTATGATAGCCGCTTTGAATGTATTTTTTTACGCATAATATTCTATTAAATAGAAGCTTGTTTTAAAAACTATTCAGTTTTCATGACGTAGCAGCATATTCTATTTTTATTAATTCAGTGCTAGTTGTGGCTCCTCTGACAACTGCTTTCCCCAGCATAATCTCTCACTGGGTACCACCCAGTGCTCATCAACTAATAATCCCATCAAACTTAGAGTCAAAGATGTGGCCAGGGATTCCTGATTATTTCTGGGGTCATTCCCAGTCTAAAGAATCTTAATGTGGCTTCAGTCTTACTTGCTCCATATTCTCTCTGCCAGATGATATTTCCACATCAGCCAATAGCAAGCACCAATCTCCTACTTCTATTAAGTATATAATAGTGTCAATTTAAAAAGAGACATGTCTTTTTTTAAATTATTATATATAAGCATGTTATTGTAAAAGGTGAGCAACCACCTTATAGCTTCTAAAATAACTTAAAATGTTTCTGTTATCCCAGGATACTCTTCAACTACTTTGATACAATTTCTACACTAAGATGAAGACATACTTGCAAAGCATTTTATCTAAGCTTGGTTTACAAAATGAAGGGGAACTACTTCAGAAATTGTCAGAAAGTACTATATTTGAGATTTAGGTTCACTTTTCAGATTAATTAATATATTTATAAAAATTTATTGTTGCGGGGCTGGCCCCGTGGCTGAGTGGTTAAGTTCACGCGCTCCGCTGCAGGCGGCCCAGTGTTTCATTGGTTCGAATCCTGGGCGCGGACATGGCACTGCTCATCAAACCACGCTGAGGCAGCATCCCACATGCCACAACTAGAAGAACCCACAACGAAGAATATACAACTATGTACCGGGGGGCTTTGGGGAGAAAAAGGAAAAAACAAAATCTTAAAAAAAAAAAGTTATTGTTGTGTAAAAAGATTCCTTCATGAAGCTACTTTTTCACATATGTGCATTTTATAAATTTACTTCAAAATGAGTGTTAAAAAATTCTGTTCCTCTGAGATAGACATAGACATTTAAAAATCCTTCGCCCAAAGACATCATTGGTAATGTTAAAAATATAGATACTTTGGCAGAGCCAATATAATTCTCTGGATAAAATCATTCAAAGATTTTATATGTCAGTTTGATTTCTTCTTAAAATTGTAGTTGTCATTAACTGCATTATTATTTTAATTATACAATCTCATTAATTTTTCTACTATTAGTATTCAAATAAGTATTGGCAATAAAGCAGGTCTACTACAACGTTGATTCATTACTGGTGAGGTATCAATTGGTAAAATTATTTTGAAAAACTCTTTGCCATTATGACCATATGCATATCCCATGACCTAGCAATTTCACTTCCAGGTACAGACTCAATAGAAATGGGTGCGCTATGTACACATTTCAATCAAAACTCATGTACTAGAACATTCTTGAGAGCAATATTTTTAACAGCCTCAAACTGGAAGAAATCTAAATGTCCGTCAACTGTAACAGAAATAAATACCTTTTGTTAGTGTATAAAATGGAATAGTACATAGCAAATAAACAGTCTAGTACTGGACATTACCATATACATAAACATCCAAACAAAGTGTTGAGTAAAAGAAGTCAGACACAAAAGAGCACTCACTGTGTGATTCCACTTACCAAAGTTCTAAAAATAGGGAAAAGCTCCTCTATGTTGTAAGAATTTAGAATAGAGGCTCAATACATGGTGGAATGACCCAAGCCTTCATTCCCAAGTGGTTTGAGCCCTTGGTAACCATAACCTTCTCCAGCCAAAGTCATGGTACATGTCCTTTCTCGATTATAACTGAGCAAGGGAATATAAATTGTACCCAAGTGAATCACTTGTATTCCACTGTAGTCCTCCGTCTCACAACTGTGTAGAAGTAGCCCTTTCTCACTCTACTGATCAGCATCCATTACCTCTGGCAAGATGGTGATTTGGTTTTTGCATGCTGATGACTGGATATTGAGTCCAACGTTCCCAGGTGGCAGCTGAAGCTTATAGTTCAATGGAAACATTGCTGTGTTACTGGCAAAAATTCTCTCCTGTTAGGGACCAGAAGATTTAACCCTACAGCTTCCAGCATTGTAGGGACAAAAACACAAAGTCCTACAGAGGATTCTTGGGAGAATGGTTAAGTGGGGCACTCATGCTTCTACCTCTTAGTTTCTGGCTTATTAATTCTTCCTATTATTGAGTTGGTACCGTATAGAGGGAGCTGATTCGGACATTGTGTCCTGAAGAATAGAACTTCATTCTTGAAAAGTACTGCCTCTGAGCTCTCACTTCAGCTGTGCCTTCAGCAGACCATTCAAATGCTCTGTAGAGCTAGCAGCTACTGGCTGCTTTAGTATATGATACAACCAGATTACCCCAAAGTCATGGATCCATTCCTGGTGAGTTCCCTGGTCAGATGCTATGTTGTATGAGAATCTATGCCTATGGATCAGGCATTCTTTAATTGCCAGAAGAAAACATAAACCTCTGGAAAGTGGTACTGACCAGGCAGGACTCAGCAGGCAGGAAAGGAAAAAACATACCTAGAATAGATGGCCACCAGCCCTTCCAGGACAGAAGAGGCCCAATGTAGTCTACTTACCACCAAGAAGTCTATTTATCTTCTCAAGGAATAGTTCCTTATCAGCATTAGTCTCTGCAGATGGTAGACTGGACAGTCAAAGGTTACATTATTGAGGTCATCTTTAGTGAGAGAGAAACCATGCCACCATCTCTGCAACTGCCCATTCCATTCTTTTGACCATTGTGCTAATTCTGGGGTGGTTGTTGATACAGGATCAAAACTTATTGGTTTAGCGCTTTTTGTCTAATGGATACTTTCTGGAGGGCACTTGTATGTGATATAAAATCTTCATACTTTGGGCGCACTACCATATATTCATTCACTTGACTCTACTCATGACCTCCTTGTCTCTGAACTTTTAGTACTTTTTCTTCTAGGCCCTCAGGAAGTTGGCTAGATTATTGGCCACTTCCCAGAAAATTGTATAGACTGTCATCTGGGGCCATCTTTTCTTTCACAAAGTAGATGACAAGGTGCTTGGATTATACCTTTACCAATTGGAAAGATTTTTCTCCCTCCACTGTCTCTCATGGGTATTTCCAAATGTGGCTATAAAACAACCGCTATCCATTTTTGGTTAACAATACTTTATCCATCCTTAAAGTTTGGGCGTTTTCCTCCTCTTTCAGCTGGTTTTACAGGACCTTCCGTATAGCCGTAGGTGTGTGCTGGCAGAGAAGCACTGTTGAAACTGTGGTGAGTGACATGAGGGGTCTTGGGCTACCAGCTCTACTTCTGCCCTCTGGTCCTACACATGCTTGATCCAACATATGCCATTTCCATATTATAATGAACTGCTGCTGAGTATGTCTAACTTTATGATTTAGCAAGTTCAAAAGAAGCCAGCTTACAATAGGAATTTTCAGATGCATTATCATTCAGTGTCCTGTGGTCAGTAACAAGTTAGGAGCTCTTTCTTGAAAGGTGTATAGTTCTTTGCTCCAAATGGTCGCACCTTTCTTCAGAACCCCATTTAGACTTGTCATAAACTCCATACCACTGATGCCTCCAATAGCACGGGATCTGCTGGATGATGTGGCCCAAGAAGGAAAACAGCTTCTAATGTGGCCTGGATTAGCTGCAGAGCCCTTTCCTGCTTCAAGCCACACTCAAACTTGACAGCCTTCTATATTCCTCAGTATGTAAGCCAGAGAGGAATTCCTAGGTATGGAATGAGTGCCTTCAGTCCCAAAAAGGACTACTAGCCACTGTGCTTCTTTTTATGTGGTAGGGAATGCAAGGTGCCACAACTTCTTTTACTTTTGAAGGGGTATCCTAAAATATTCCTGATTCCTGGGCTGCCTGAATCTTTGTAATTTTATCTCCTGCTTTCTGGACAGCATGGATCTTACCAAGGCCATCAGGGTATTAGCCACCTCTTGCTTGGCCTGTCCAATCAGCATGATGTCACCCATGTAATGCATCAATGTGATATTCCGCAGGATATTCAGAAGGCCGTAGTTTCTTTGGACCATATTATGACATATAACCCTGTGATAAAACTACAGATAAATATTGGTATTCTTTCCATAGTCCATTTCTGCACCTACTGGTGAGTTGCCTGGTCAGATGCTATATTGTTCCTGAATCCATGACTATGGATCAGTCGTTCTTTAATTGCCATAAGAAATTATGGGCTTCTGGAAAATGATTCTGACTGGGGCTAAGCAGGCCCATATAAATGCAACTATTTCTGAATCTCTTTTCTGATTAGACAGGAAAATAATTCATTCTACAAATCAATGGCTGCATACCAACTACCTGAAGCCTTAATGATCTTCCCTAATAGCAATACTTTTTCCTACAAAACAACTACAATTGGGGTCACTACTTGGTTCAGCTTGTAGTAGTTTACAGTTATCTTCAAAGATCCATCTGGTTTCTGCAGAGGTCAAACTGGTTAATTGAATGGAGAAATCCTTCAGGAAAAGGTGGCACTAAGATCTCCTGTTCCTCTTAGGATGCAACATTGAGTTGCTTGTTTGTTTTGTTTGGGGGATTGGGTTTGTTTTGTTTTGTTGTTTCACTTTGTTTCATTTTTGTTTTTTTGCTATCTTGGCTGAGCTCAAGGGGCATTTGTAGAAACTTTTACTTCCCCTTTCCCAGTTTGATAGCTTTTGCCCCACGGGCCAAGGACCTAACATGGACTTCATTCTAATTGTCAAATGTATCTATCCTAATTATGCTCTTAGGGACCAGAAAAATAACAACTGAGTAGGTCTAGGAACACAGCGGAATCACGGTAACATGGACATTAGTCAGGAGTCCATTTATTACTTGGTCCCTGTAAATCCCCACCCTAATAGGGGGTCTCATCAAGAGGTTTGGGTGTCCACATTTCAAGGTCAACTCAAACCCTATGTCTAATAATCCTCAATATGTCTGGATGGTCTTTGTTACCAGTATACAGTCACCTGAGTAAATAACTAGAGGTCTCTTTGGAGAAGGTTTGTGGGAATCATTATGGTATATACTTGCCATTATGTTGCAGGTCCCTCTCTTCACTCATTGAGTCCAAATCTGGAAATTGGCTCAGATCCAGGAAATAAACAAGGTCTCATGACTTTTTATTAGGATGACTGCCCTTAGCCCCACAATCCTCCATCCTTGCCTTCTTCTGATTATGGATAATATATAGCACTCTCCTTGGCTGCCCATCTATTTTTCCCTTAGGAAGACCAGGGTCTATTAACTATATCTAAAGATTAAGCCTACTTGGCTGCTCCTCAACCTTACATTTTGTTACAGTAATTGTGGCTCTCTGGCACCCTTACAGTTAAACACCACCACCTGGCTTCTACTACTTTTGGGGCCTCATCATCCCCATGGCCATTAACAAACTCAACACCTAGATCGCCTAAGATCTACCCTTTTCTTAGTTTAGAAATAGAATCTCCTGACTTTAGCTGGGAACTTAGCTATCAAGCTGCAGACCACAAGCCTCGTCTCCCTCCAGGTAGTTATGGCATTTGTGGCCAATGAGAACTGAACAAAAGTAGTGTATCATACTTCCAGGTGGCACTACAAAGTATGCAATCATGAACTTGCTTTCCCCCTTTCTTCTTCTGGGTATCAGGTTGATGTATCAAACATATTAGCATACCATTTTGAATGAAGTGATACTGTAACAATGAGACTGAGATACTTTGGGGTCCTAGAAAACCTCAGTGAATACAGGCATTATCCCAGTCCTGGGTCATCTCCTTCTGAACTGTGCCATGAGAAAGAAATAAACTTCTCTCCTGTTTAAGCACTTTAGCTGAGTATTTTTTAGAGCAACTAAATCTGTATTCTAACTAAGACTCATCTCTGTCCCTTATCATAAATTTATTTTCAACAAGCCTCAGAATGTGAGGAAGGTAATTATAGTTGCATAAGAAGCAGAAATTTGGAATAGTCTGGAGTTGAAGCATTGCACAGTGAGTGACATCAGACATAGATGTTTCCCCAGTAAATCTCAAAATGCTGTTGTGACAAAATTAAGAGCCTAGTACATCCACAGAGCACATTGCATCCACCCAGGACCCTGGCATCTCAGTTTCTGAACGGCTTCACTTTGAATTATCTTTACCGCTTACTTCCCTCAAATATCCACTCTTGTCTTATACCTTAGACTTTGTCATTACCATTGACTGCTCTACTTTCAAAACCATCACCTCCTATCTTTCCAGCTTTCTGCCTCTATTAACCAATCTCCAAAGATGTTTGAACTTCATAGGGACTTCTAGTATTTTGATTCCACCATTTTTTCACCTTCTTCTGTTTTGTCTTCTCATGTCTGCACATTTCTCCTTAGGCCTGATGGTGGCTGATTATTATAAACCATTCCTTCATCATTCCTTTGTTCATCAAATATTTATTGAGCAACATCAATATGTCAGGTATTGCTCTGGGCATTAGGGATGGAGAACTGAACAAACCAGAAAAAAAATACCTACTCCTATGAAGCTCGCTTACTTTCAGTGGGCAGAAATATAGAATTAAGCAGTAAAAATATATCTTTTATATCTTTATATATCATCTATTACCTCTTGTACCTGAAAAAGAAATAATTTTGGAGACTTCAAAAACTTATCAATTCTAGGTTCACAGATCCTTTTGGAAAACAAGTTACCAAAATCATTTTTTCTTGCTTCATTCATTATACTTTTCTATAAACACAAAAGTCCATGATAATATTAAATGTATTCCTTTCAGTCTAGTCAATTAGTCATGTTAAACATTTGACAGTATATTGATCATGAGGAATTCAACAATGCTTCTTTTCTACCAGCTGGCCAAGACATTTCTGGGTTTCACACAGATAACAACATGATGATTCTGACAGAAGAAATATTTACAGAGTAGAAAATAATACCCTTCAGTTGAGTGTTCATGAAGTGATTATAGCCCTGTGTGATATAAATGAACTGCTCATCATTATCAGAAAGACAATTAACCACATTCTTTTTCAGCCAAAGACAAACTCCTAATAGATTTTGCTATTGCCTTGCTATGCTCTTATATAATGTTCTAACAGGATGGAACAGCAGCAATTATAAGCTTAAAAGAATGTCTTGTGCTGTACTTAGCATATAATAACACTCAAGTGAATGTACCTTTGTTTGCAGAGAAAACAATTTATTTGCTGGAAACTACAAATAAACTTGATAAACTTTGGCAGTGTACGTATTTCTCACCTGATAATTTCTACAGCATTCTACACCAGAACAGGTGCTAAAATTAGTGTCATGCAGTGAAAGCTGAGACACCAATAGAAGCTGAAAGAGAATTTACTTATCTTTAAGCCATTTTTTTCCTCCATTTCCATATTACCAGATCTATATTTTCTTGTGATTGTGTAAATAAAATAACATTTTTCTGAAGGTATTATGTAAAGCAAAAACATCAGAAATAACAAATGATAAGAGAAGCAGACATCTCAAATTTGCTTCTGAAAATATTCAATAAGCATCTTTTATCTAGCTGTATAAAAGGTGTGATTTATGGTATCTGTTCAATGAAATTACATCAACCCCATTGACAAAAATCTTCTGATCTAGGAGATGAAAATGAGATGTTGAAATGTCTTTGCCTAGTTATTTACTTGTGCAGAGAAACAAAAACTTAAAAATCTATTGGGAATATCCCCCTTTACAAGTACCTTATGTGAGCAGAGTTAGAAAAAAAATCCTAGTCTTTGAAAATGAGCACCTATTCAGTATCACAGAGATGCAAAATAGTGTTGCCTGAACAATCCAGTATCTGACAGTGCCGAGAAGGTATTGTTTCAGTTCTGTAAGTCAAGATATGTAAAAGTGATGACTATATTTTTATTAATAAAATTGAAAAAATGTAAAAATGAATAATAGTTGCATGTAATTCATATTTATTAATCAATAATAGTGCAGCTCAACTTTGGCCAATTATTGCTTTAAACACAAGACCATTTAGCCAAAATGTGAGCTCAGTGCATCACACACAAGTTGAATGTAAACTAAGTCAGAGAAAAAGTCTAGGAAATGACAGATAGGCGCAAAGGATGTTGCATGAAGTAGAGTGGTCAGGATAGGCCTCACCAGGGATCCAGCCATGCAGATATCTAAGAAAAGAGAACTCCATGGAAAAACATCACTGAGGAAGGAAACTAACTGGTGTATTCCAGGGCCAGAAACCAGGCCAGTGTGACTGGAGCAGAGTGAGCAAGAGGAGAGTGGTAAAAGATGAGGTCAGAGATAAAAGGGCCAGAAATATAAGCTCTATTGGTTTATTTTAAAGAATTAGCTATTTTTCTAAGTGAGATGAGAAACCATTGGCATGCTTTGAGCTGAGTAGTGATATGAACTGACTTGTGTTGTTTAAGGACCACTCTTTCTATCAACTTGGCATTGGAGTATAGGGTGTAAGGTTAGAAGCAAAGAGAACAAATGCAGACAAGCGAGGTAGTGGCTTGGGCAAGGTGGCAGCAGTGAAGACAAAATGAGATGTAGCCAGGTTCTGATACATTCTGAGGGGAGAGGTCACAATATTTGCAAATGGAGAGGATGTGAGGTGTGAGAGCAAGACAACACTGAATCAACACTCCAAGATTTTATATTGTGTAAGAAGAATGCAATTGTCATTTACAGAGATGACGAAGAATATGAGAAGAAGAAAGTTTTGGAGGGAAGATACAGACTTTGATTTAGGACTTTGTAAGTTTGAGACACGTGTTAGACATCCAAGTGCGAAGTTGGGAATGTGCATATGGGATTTAGGGACAAGTTGAGATGATGATAATATTTGGACGATAATAGGGTACGGATGGCATTTCAGGCCTTGAACTGGATAAGATCGTGAAGGATTGAGGAAAGAATACTCCATTTCCTTTCATGTACATACTTTCAATTCCTGTCCTTCTTTTCCTCCATTTATGTAAAAGAAAATTCCTCTCTCTAGTTAAACTCAATCTTCCTGCTATGAGCCTACATCTGCACAGATGAAGGTGATGGAAGAAAAAGCACACAACTTTTAATCCAGAAGAAAGTTTGCAGGGGCCGGCCCCATGGCCAAGTGGTTAAGTTCGCACGTTCCGCTACCGCGGCCCAGGGTTTCGCTGGTTGGGATCCTGGGCGGGGACATGGCAC
This sequence comes from Equus quagga, assembly GCF_021613505.1. Classification (NCBI taxonomy): domain Eukaryota; kingdom Metazoa; phylum Chordata; class Mammalia; order Perissodactyla; family Equidae; genus Equus; species Equus quagga. The sequence goes on from NC_060269.1 coordinate 133,804,617, forward strand.
CACTCATCAGGCCACATTGAGGCAGCATCCCACGTGCCACAACTAGAAGGACCCACAACTAGAATATACATCTATGTACTGGGGAGACTTGGGGAGAAAAAGCAGAAAGAAAAAAAAAGCAGATTGGCAACAGTTGTTAGCTCAGGTGCCAATCTTTAAAAAAAGAAGAAGAAAGTTTGCAGTCTTGCCTAGAAGCCCTAATACATTCCGTACTCAATTCACTGTACCTCTCCACAAAAGACAGTTGTAGTTCTTATACTCTCTCCTCTAATCTCCACATACCTTCCCCTTACTGACTCTCAGATATTATTAGTCAAGATTTTCTAGAGAAACAGACTCAGTATGATATATAGATAGATTTACAAGGAAATATAAATATATATTTATGTATTATGACAAACTGTCTCGCACAATTATAGATGCTAAATCCCATAGTCTACCATTTACAAGGCTGGAGACCTGGAAAACCTGTGGTGCAATTCAATCCAAGTCAGAAGGTCTGAGAACCGGGGGGGGCCTATGGTTTACATACCAGTCCGAAGGCCAGGGAAGGTGAGCTGAGATGCCCAACTCAAGCAGGAAGGAAGCCAAAGAGGGCAAATTTTTCTGCCTTTTGTTCTATTCAAGTTCTCAGTGGAGTGGATGATGCCCACCCACATCCACATCAGGGAGGGCAGTCTACTGAGTCCACTGATTCAAATGCTAATCTCAGCCAGAAACACCCTCACAGACACACCCAGAAATAACATTTAATGTGGACACCCTTTGGCCAGTCAAGTTGACACACAAAATTAACCATCACAAATATTGACCATACACGTTAGTTTTCTAAGAAAACAGAAGCACGAGAGGAGACTATTTAATCATCCTTTCACTAGACCTACCTACCATCTACATCTGGATTTGTATTCTCTGCTCACCCTCCGTTGTCAATGGGTGGAATCCCCCAGCTTCTCTGCAACACCAAGGGTCTTGCCTTCATCTCTACTGAATCTCTCTGACCAACACAGCTTTATAACTGTTATCTCCCACCTTAGCAACGACCACGAATCCTCAGGCTCCAGACTCTTTGCAGCTACTTTGGGATTATCCTTAACTCTTTACTAAGAAAAGCTCAAGAACACTTCTCTGTACTTCTTTCTAGATTCTTCATCTCCAATTCCTTCTTTAATCCACTTCACTCAGGCTTTTGTTTCTCACACTCCTCTGAACTCTCACTCACCAGATTCCCCGGTTTGGCCATAACAGGAATGCATTCTCCTTCCTTACTGTACCACGTCTCTCAGCAGTATTTTACTCTTTTATCCACTACCTTCTTTTTGAAACTCTTCCTACTCTTAGATCCTGGAATACCAAACAAACTGTCTGAGAATCCAGGCAGAGGGACAAATGAATAAATTACTATGTAATGAGTGCAGTATTTCAGATTTGTAGGAAGAAGGAAGTGACAAATTCCAGAGAGGACGGATCACAAATGAAGTATGGTTTTGGCTGGACTTGGAAGAATGAGGATATTAATAAGCTAACATAAATAACAACAAATGCACAGTATTCACTTTAGAAACTTCATATATCTATAATTTCTTTTATATATATATAACTTTATATCTATACGTAATCAAGTATCAAGTGATATCAAGCTTATCTTGCAGTTGAAACTCTGTACTAGAGAAAGGATAGTGTTTTCTCTTCGAAGGCATTGAGGGAAACCTTTAGTGATGACCACAGAATAAGTTAATGTTTTTGTTTATGATAGAGTAAATGACAAAGATTCTGTATGTATGACATTACAACTATTAGTTGTTCAATGTGGGGGAAAAAGTCAACCATTTTGCCCCAAAACAGAGTGCTCCTGGAACACAGGGGCTATATTCTGCCCATCTACCCACTCCCAGAATATAAAGTGTTCAATAAATGACAGTTGAATAAAAGTATATCAATTAAACTGACAAGAAGCTTATAAAGTAAAGAAATATTTTATTCCCTTTTTGCAACAAGAAAACTGAAGATTAAGCAAACTTCCCAAGGTCACACAACTAGTAAGTAAATATCTTTCCAATATCTCTACACTTTACTTTCAACTGGCCCTTTAACTATTCATAAAACACCAATATTTATAAATTTTTCATCATTCAAAGCAAAAAGATAACTTTCTCAGTGTTAAAATTGGGATACTGGGTCTCAAGACGAATGAGGAAAAAAATCCTGTGGAGAATTTTACCCTGAAATTTAGTTTTTTAGGCTCCAGTAGTTGGCAACTGACTTGCATCAGCATATTTTTAAAGCACAAAATAATCCTCATTAAAGTGTTTTCATTTTGAAAAAAAATAACTTTTCATAAAACAAAACAAGACCAAAATTGAAAACTTGTAGAAACATGAGCTTTGCCAGCTAAGCAAACAGAGCTATTCTTTTCATAAATATCAGAACACTAAACGGCTACCCTAGTTCTTAATTTCGAAGTTGTTAGTCTATTCATTTCACTTTCAGAATTCCCTTTGAAAATATTAGTGTGGAGAGTTGATTATTTTGAGTATAAGAAATGAAAGCCAAAATAGCCGTTAGCACTTGACATTTAGAAATTTGCAGCCACCTGAGGTCTCTGTGTAAAAATTTATGAGTAAAAGCTCCCTCCTGGTTCTTATGACATGCACTTTTATTTGCCAAATCTCAGCTCTGGTTCTGAATTTCCACCTTGAGGACAAATCCTTTGGCTCCACCGGAGTTAGTAAGTCTTTTGAAGGAGTGCATACATATTTTGCATTTTTGCACCCAGTTATCTTTATGAAGGCCTTTCAAGTAATGATGGCCTTTGGTTCATTATTTCAGATGACAAAACTGAGGCACAAAATGAACAAACACCTAAGTTGTAAGAACATCCAAAGGAGGTTAAGGATTCTTGTCCCTCAAAGGTGAAGCTCACTCAACATGGTACCTTTCATCAAGGAGATCTGTGGAAACAGAAAACAGATTTTTAAATAAATGTATTTAATCAGTTTTTTTTTTTTTAATGAAAAAGCATGCCAGGTCATCTGAATGTGTGAAGAACACAAAAAAATTTCTATGTACAACCTCAAAATGAAAAAAGATAAATGCCTGAGGAAAAGCCTGAGTTTTGCTTTACACCAAGTAATTGTACATTTCATCCAAATATTTTGCATTTCTCCAACCTTGTATGTCAGTTATCTCTTCAAATATTGAAATTTTCTTTCCCCTTAGCATTGACTTATGTATGTCATTTTGAAAAGCTGTAATTACATTCCATTTTTAAAAGGAGTTTGTATGTAACATTTTCTCTCCTGGGTGCTTGAGCCTCATATCTCTTAATAGCCTTTGTGTATCCTCAGTACAGAGACCAAAACTTCTATTTCTTTATAAGCCTCTACAACATCATACACAGCAAGTGAAAAAAAAAGAGAAAAAAACTATAAGACTTGGTTAAATAGAGAAGAGAAAATATTGAGACGTATAGTTTTAGTGAGAAAGCATTTTTGACCATACACTTGTGTCCTACAACATTCTCAGTAAGGAAGAAGATTTAGGAGATGTAGTCAGTTTTGTCGATTATATAGATGGCATATTTTATAGACCCAAGCCTGTCTCTCCATCTCTGCTACTGTTACCTTAGTTCCAAGCTTCAACTCTTTTCACTCAGAGGACTGCAAAGCCTCTATCCCAGATTGTATTTTCTAAAGATGGCTGCAAGAAGATCTCCCATCCCACATGCTCTTCTAGAAACTTGCTGCTTATTCATCAAGAGGGGAAACTATTTCCCCTTCACTTGAATCTGTGTAGATTTGTGACTTGTTTATAAGCAATAGATTGCTGGGGAAGTAACTCCATGCAACTTCTAAAGCTGGATCATAAAGTGTGATTCAGCTTCTACCTGTTTGCTAAAGCACGCATACTGTACTTGGAGCCCCAAGCCACCATGTTAGAAGTCAAACCACCCTCAGGCAGGCATGCTGCAAGGAAATGGAGCCCAATGGAGTAGCCACAAATGGGTGGTCTAGTCAGCAGTCCTAGTCTTCTATTTCATCCAGTCCAGGGACTAGCCTTATGAGTGAACAAACTTTCATGTGATCTCAGCCCCCTGCCATCAATTCACCTGCAGCACCTGCAGCTTTCATGGAATTCCATGCAGCCCCAGGTGTCATGGAACATTAATAAGCTACCCGTTGTACCCTTTCTGTATTCCTGACCCACATAATCCGTGAATATTTTACCATGGTAAGTTAAACTATTGTGTATGAGGGAAATTTGTTATGCAGCAATAGTAACTGGAACAGCCTCATAACAGGATGCAACAGACTGAATGTTTGTATCCCCTCAAAACTCATATGGTGAAACCCTAACCCCCAATGTGATGGTATTAGGAGGTGGGCCCTTTGGGAGGTGATTATGTCATGAGGGCAGAGCCCTCATGACTAAGATTAGTGCCCTTATAAAAGGGATCTCAGAGAGTTCTCTTACCCTCTTTCCACCATATGAGGATACAAGGAGAAATTGGTCATCTGCAACCTGGAAGAAGGTTCTCACCAGAACCTGACCGTGCTGGCATTCTGATCTCAGACTCCCAGGCTCTAGAACTGTGAGAAATAAATTCTTGTTATTTATAAGCCAACTAGTCTCTGGTAATTTGTTATAGCCATCCAAATTAAGATACAGGAGGTCCTGCTTCTGATCTGGTCTCCCTGTGGCTTATTTCCCACAATGTTGCCAGTGTCATCCCTCAAAAATGAAAGTTAAACCATGATATTCCCTGTATGAGTCTCCTTTATCAGCTCCTCATTGCTTGCCATTACAAATCCTTTGTCTTCACCCCCACCTGAGCCCTCAACACAAATTAATAACCCTTTAATTCTTCCCTGTTCAATGAACTCTCTCACTGCCCCCAGGATTTATTTTAAATATTTATCATTTTCAAGTTACTATTTCCATAACCATCAGCAAATTATATCGTCATTTACCTCATCAAGAAAGCTAATGACATTCAGATAACAATTACTTCAACTATCAATCCCCTATCCAAATTTAGTCGCACGCACACGTATCTTTGTTCCTTCCCTTCTGACTCAGATAAGTAGTCTCTCTCCTCTGCCAAACACAAGATAATCAATCCTATGGCTTTGATCCCATTTTCCACCACTACCTCCAGAAACTTGCTGTAACAGTTATCTACTCTATTGCCTAAACCTTCTAACTCCCCTTAATGCTTGGCCCTCTGACTGAATCTTGAAGAATCCTCACATTTATCCCATTCTTAAAAAAAAAACACAGTCCTCCCTGAAAATAAAATAAAAACAAACAAAAAACTCTCCTTTAAAACTTCTCTCTTTTCCAGACATCAATCTCTAGTAAATTGTAGAACTTGGCTAGAAAATTTTCCCATTCCTATATGGACATCACATTGCCATGAGATTTTGACATTCCTCCCACTGATAGATGGGATCTGTCCCTCCACCCCTCGAGTCTGAATGTCCTTGTAAATTGCTTTGGCTAATTGAATGCTGCCAACGTGAGAAAAAGTCCAAGCCAGCCTCCGGTTGAGGTCCAGTTATTCTTGACATTACAGACACCACAGCCATGCCAGCTGAGACCCCAGACATAAAAATGGGCCCAGGTGCACAACGTGGAGCAGAGATGAGCTTTCCCAACTGAGCCCAGACCAAATTGCTGACCCCCAGAATGGTGAGCAAATAAATGATTGTTGTTTCAAGCCACCAAGTTTTGTGGAGGTTTATAATACAGCAAAAGTTAATAGATGTGGCAATTCATATCCAGAAGTGAGATGCTGTCGTAACAAACCTCTAATATAGATCACATTGTCTTCAGAACCAGTTGGTAGGTGAAAGGTAGAAAAGCAGCAAGGAAACTATTGACAAAGTCAATGAAAAGATAAAAAATGGTCAGAAAACTTCTACAGCAGGTTATAAAAATGGTGATCTCTCTTATGGGGTAGACAAACAATTATCAAACTGTCACCTGTAATAACTTGGAAGAAAAAATATGTACCTAATGAGGTTGTGGGTGTGACTAAGGATATTAACAAGCAGTATATTAAAAGTATCAATCAGCCACTTTTAGCTACGTGTAACACAAAGAGAGGAAAGAAAGAAGAAGGAATTGTTCCAATTCACCAGCTGAATTTTGAGAAAATATAGAAGGCTCAGGATGTTCTGGGTTGAAAAATAAAAACTTCTCAATTCTAGTCTCAAACCAGGAAAAGGTTCTAAGAGTAAGACAGAGCCTCAGGCTAAACATTAAATTGAGGATGTAGCTGTAAGACTGTTAATACTTCAGAAAGATTTAAGGTGGTGCATAGTACATCTTCTCATCTAGACAAAAGTGCTTCTTAAGGATCCTCAAAGTAGAGAGAGAACTATATTAGAAAAAACTGTGTGACTTTTATCTAATGAAGTTGATTATAAAATGATGCACAGGAAACCCACAAAATATTTAAAGGGGCTATAACAACATG